>NC_134357.1:567377053-567538384 GCF_048569485.1 Anomaloglossus baeobatrachus | reverse complement strand
GGGGAGCTTGCAGGGGGGAAAGAGGCTGCACATGGGGGCCGAGCTTGCAGGGGGAGGGAGGCTGCACGTGGGGGGGGCTCGTGCTGGGCAGGGGGCCGTGTTGCACTTTGTGGGAGGTGTGCTATTAATCTTCTCCCTTTGTTTTTCTAACACAGTTTGTGACTACTGGCATCTGGGTGTAATTGCCCCCCCCCCCCCCCGTCGTCCCACCTTAGAGACTGAGAGAACAGTGTGGGTCTAATGCACATCACACCTCCTGTGTCCTCCAATGTATTCAACAAGAGGATTTTTATGGTAAATGGAGAAATACAATTTTTACACCTAAAACGCACGGGGACTCCGATACAAAAGATTTTTTTTCTTTCATTGTTGCCAATGTCCAATATGGCTTTATTCTACGTATTAATTTGTAAAGTTGATTGTTACAGTGTATATTTGTATCCCCGACCTACTGTCTCCCCCTCCCTAATTACCCTGTAGACTGTAACCCCCCCGAGAGCAGGGTCCGCTCCCCTCTGTACCCGTCTGTCAGTGTTATATTTGTATCCCCGACCTTCTGTCTCCTCCCCATTACCCTGTAGACTGTAAGCCCCTGAGGGCAGGGTCCGCTCCCCCTCTGTACCCGTCTGTGAGGATTGGTTTATTCACTGTAATTTATATCTGTATTTTGTGTGTTACCCGTTCCCATGTACAGCATGGAATAAATGTTCTCTATAAAAATAAAACTGTATAAATATATTTCTCCTTCTTTTTTTTTTTTTTTTTTTAAATTGATATACTTATTTTAATAAAACTGTTCTAGAAGTTTGGGGGCTGAATGTTCATTTCTATAATGATAAAGCTCGGTGTGACATTAGTGAGCAGTCACTGCCGGTCGGGCTGCGGTCACAGTGTTGTAGGTAGTTTCCAAAACATCTCAGTCCTCACATGTAGACCCACAGTAAACTGATCAGATCTCGCTGACAATTTATTTTCTGTCTTTAGCAGACCCCTGATCCTCTCTCACGCCCCCCATTTATTAGGCCCCAGTCCTGTTTCACCGTGTTTTCCTCCTTTGGTGGCAACATAACTCCATGAGGCTCACACCGCCTGATTCCGGTCATATGGGGCGAAACGTTTTTTTTTTTTTTTAATTTAAAGGGACGTAAGTTGCTTTTTGCTGAGCGTCTGAAGCTGTTGCCACCGCTGTTCCATAGGACAGGCTCTGGCAGAGGTGACACTACATATTTTACAGAGGGGTAACAATACTCCTTAGAAATTTTGAGACGTATTTTTAGCCGCTGAGGAGAACATCATAATTTGCAGCAACTCAAAATAATAGTACATACAGTAGATGGGTATCTATAAGGCCCCTTTCAGATGTCCGTGTTTAAACAGGTGCAAGCCACACGTACCAGTATGGTTGTCCGTGTGGTACCAGTAAAAAAAAAAGTAAGATACTGAAATGAATGTTTTGGTTTGTTTTTTTTTTTGTTTTTTTTTTTGTTTGTTTAATGTGGAAAGCCTGAAAAATTAAAGATATAGGAAGATAAATAGAGCTTATAGAATAGTGTTCTAGAGATAGTTAGCTTGACCAGCATTTTTACACCATTTTTATTTTTTTATTTAAAAAAAAAAAGTGGGGGTCCCCCCAACTTTCATGTCCAGCACAGGAACAGCAGCAGCTGTAGGCTGAAATCCTCAGCTCTTTGCAGTACCTTGGCTGGTTATGAAAAATAGAGGGGATCCCACGCTTATTTTTTACATTTTTAGATTAAAAAAAATTACGTGTGGTCCCCTCCATTTTTACTAAAAAAACAGCCATGGTACAGCAGACAACTGGGGGATGATATTCTTAGGGTGGAAAGGGCCATGGTTATTTGGCCCTTTCCAGCCTAACAATAGCAGCCCACAGACGCCCGAGAAGTGGCACATCAATTAGGTAATATTTGTGGGGTTGATGCCAGCTCCAGCATACACCCCTACTACTAATCCAGTAGATGAAAGGAGAATAACAAACTTTATTTTGAACAAAAAAACCTTCGACTCAGACCTCATTCATCAATTTATTTGATTTTTATAAATAAAAAACAGTTCTACCGTAATCTATGGTGAGGTCCCACGACATTCCCCAAAAGCAAACCTGGAAAGACATAAAAGAGAAAATCATTCAATAAATAAAGACAAAAGACACCCTCTTTTCCAATTTATTTCTCTATCAAAGCCCTAATCCTGGTCTGCCGAAAGCCAATTGGGGGCGGTCACCTCAATCCTATACTGCTGTCACACTCAATGGAGAACCGAACATTCCTCATTGGTTGTGAGAGTACACACACACACACACACACACACACACACACACACACACACACACACACACACACACACACACACACACACACACACACACACACACACTGCTGTGGATGCTTCTGTTTGATGACCTTCATCTCATAAGGTGAGCTCAGGTTATTCAGGTCAGCAGTATGTGTGCGGGCGCGGCAGTGATGTCACAGGTTAATCAGAGTTCACAATGAACTCAGATGACATCCTGATGACACCCGCGCTACTGTGGGTGTCGCGGCAGTAACGTCATGGGTTCATCGGAGTTCCCAATGAACTTTGAAGAACCCGTGAAGTCACTGTCGCTACACCCGCGGTAGCGTAGGTGTCGTCAGGATATCAGAGTTCCTTGGATACTCACCTGTCCCCAGCGATGCTGTCCCTGGAACTGATGTCTATGGTGCTGCTGCTTCCAGGTCCTCCGTTGAGTGCATATTCATTGAGTATAATGAGCGGGGATTGGAAGCAAGTGACAGCAGGGCTGGAGACAAGTAAGTATAAAAATTCATTTTATTTCAGAGACACGTGTTTTCTCCGGTTCTTGTCACACGGATCAAATCAGTGTGACACCTGTGCTGCCTGAGAAAAAAAAAAAACAATGTCTGCATGCAGGGAAATGTGGGGCAACACGGTCCATGTAAAAACATGCATGTGTGAGGAACACTATAGAATAACATGAGTACGTGTGGCATCCGTGTTAAAAATGGATGTCACACATACCTGAAACATATGGATAAAAATTCCCTGTTTTCCCAATCGGTGCGGGTTCCAGTGATCGGACACTGATCAGCAGGTGATCACCTGGTCCATGGATACGTGATAACTTGTTTTCACTAAACAATCCCTTTAAGGCGTGTAAACAATCCCTACAATTATTTGTCCGACAGCTCTCTCTTGACTATCACATACAGGAGTGCTCGGCCAAATGTTCTTGTGTTCTCTATCTGAGAGCTGATGTCGCCTCCTCTGGGGGTGGATTATCTTTCAAGAGATCAAAAGCATCAACAAGTGGAATTCAAACACGCCGGTTCCTTCCCTCCCTTTACATCCATTCTCGAGGTAAGTCAGATGACCCCATACACATCAGATTGTTGTCTGATCCGGGCGACTTTAGCCCTGTGTTTAGGGAGCTTTCATGTAATCTGTATAAGGGCTTAGTCAAACATCTATGAACGTCAGTACAATCTCTGAACACAATGCATGGACTGGCTGAGGCCGTCCTTATAGACAGTGCTGTGAGCTCAGAAATCATGAACCTCACTGCAGCGACTCCGCTCTAGTCACATCTAGTGAGATAGAATGGAGTTACTGTACAGGGGACGTTCCTTACAGACAGTGCTGTGAGATCAGAAATCATGAACCTCACTGCAGCAACTCCGCTCTAGTCACATCTAGTGAGATAGAATGGAGTTACTGTACAGGGGACGTTCCTTACAGACAGTGCTGTGAGATCAGAAATCATGAACCTTAGTGCAACAACTGTGATCTAGTCATCTCTGCGCTGGGCAGTGTTATAACTAGAATTTGATGGGCCCCAGTGCAAAATTAGGACCTGCCCCCCCCAACACAGATACACTGGGTACAGGATAATGACACCGACACTCGGGGCATGGGATAATGACGCTGACACTCAGGGTACGGGATAATGAAGTGAACACTTTGCTCTTTCCCTCAGCACTCAGGTTTCCCATGATCTGAAATCCCTCTTTCTATCATCATCCAGCTTTCCTATGTTCTGATATCCATCTTGTCCTCAGCACCCAGCTTCCCTAGGCTCTGCTATACATCTTTCCCTCAGCACCCAGCTTTCCCATATGAGAGTATCGGAAAGCTGGGTGCTGCGGGTAAGAGCCTCTTTCCATCAGCACAAAGCTTTCCCATCCCAAGCTTATGTCTTTGTCCCCCCTCGTATATATAGTTCTCCAAATACTATAATGGCCCCCACATAGCCTTCCATATAGCATATTGGGTCCCACGTAACCCTTCATTTTACTAGAATGCGCCCCATAGTCCTCCTTGTATTATAATGCATTTCCCATAGTCCTCTATAAGGTAGCTCTTATAGCCCTCCAATTATTATACTACAACTCCCATAGTCCTCCATGTATTATAATTCACTCCATAGTCCTCCATATATTATACTGCACCCCATAGTCCTCCATATATTATAATGCACCCCCATAGTCCTCCATGTTTTATAATGCACCCCCATAGTCCATGGATAAGGTAGCCCTCATAGGCCTTCATATATTATAATGCAGCCCCCATAGTCCTGCATGTATTATAATGCACCCCACAGCTCACCATGTATTATAATGCAGACCTCATAGGCCTCCATGTATAATAATGCAGCCCCCATAATCCTCCATATATTATAATAGTAGCTGTCATATACCGTCCCCCAGGCCCACCCACCCAGTTCCTTGACCACTTTTCAGCCTGGCTGCCGCACTTCATGTCCTCAGAATTACCAACCCTCATCCTAGGAGACTTTAACATACCCATGACCAGCCCCTCCTCCCCATCTGCATCCCAGCTTCTATATCTCACCACCTCCCTTGGCCTCTCACAGCTCTCATCTTCTGAGACACATGAAGATGGTAACACTCTTGACCTGGTCTTTATCCGCCTCTGCTCAATCTCTGACTTTGACAACTCACCTCTTCGCCTCTGTGACCACAACATTCTCTCCTTCAAGCTCACCCTCGTCCACCCCGGTACACTCCCACCTATCACACATTCAGAAACCTACAGGCCATTGACTTTCAGACCCTTACAGACTCTTTACACTCATCACTGTCCCCTATCTCCTCACTTTCCTGTCCTGATCTGGCTGTAAACCATTACAATGACACACTCAGAAATACCCTAGACCAAGTAGCACCCCTCACCCTCAGAACCTCCAAACACAGAGTAAAACAGCCTTGGCTCACTTCCCAAACTCGATTTCTCCAGTGATGCTCTAGGAGTGCCAAACGCATATGGAGGAAAACCCGCACACCAGAAAACTTCATCCACTACAAGTTCATCTTAAGGACCTACAACTCTTCCCTTCACCTCGCCAAACAGACCTACTTCACCACCCTTATTTCCTCACTATCCAACAATCCAAAAAAGCTCTTTGACACCTTTCACTCCCTCCTCAGTCCCAAAGTACATACCCCCATCACAGACCTTCATGCTGATGACCTGGCCTCATATTTCACAGATAAAATAGAAAACATCCGCCAGGAGATCAGCTCCCAGCTACCAAGCGTTGTGAATCCCATCCCTCGCCACATCCCATCCAGCTCACTTTCCACATTTGACCCAGTCACAGAGGAGGAAGTCTCCAGGCTCCTCTCTTCTTCTCATCCTACCACTTGCTCTACTGATCCCTTTCCCTCACACCTACTCCAGTCCCTCTCTCTGGTTGTCACCATTCACCTAACTAAAATCTTCAATCTCTCTCTCTCTTCGGGTATCTTCCCCTCCTCCCTCAAACACTCTATTATTACTCCATTATTAAAAAAAACCTTCCCTTGATCCGTCCTGCACAAGCAACTACAGACCAGTCTCCAATCTCCCCTTTATCTTCAAACTCTTGGAGCGCCTGGTCTACTCTTGCCTCACCCGCTACCTCTCCTCCCACTCTCCTCTAGATCCTTTACAGTCTGGCTTCCGCCCTTTACACTCAACAGAAACTGCCCTTGTCAAAGTGACCAATGACCTATTGACTGCAAAACGTAATGGTGACTACTCTCTGCTTATCCTTCTTGACCTCTCTGCCGCCTTCGACACTGTTGACCACCATCTCCTTCTCTCTATGCTCCATTCTATCGGCCTAAAGGACACTGTGCTCTCGTGGTTCTCTAACTATCTTTCTCGCCGTTCATTCAATGTATCATTTGCTGGCTCCACATCTTCTCCTCTTCCTCTCACTGTTGGGGTCCCTCAAGGTTCAGTCCTCGGCCCTCTTCTGTTCTCCCTCTACACTGCCCCAATTGGAATGACCATTAGCAGATTTGGTTTTCAGTACCATCTTTATGCTGATGACACACAGCTATACACCTCATCCCCTGAGCTCACCCCCGCTGTACTACAGAACAGAAGTGACTGCCTGACTGCAGTTTGCAATGTCATGTCTGCTCTCTATCTCAAACTTAACCTTTCCAAAACTGCCCGCTCCTGCCGCTTGCACCTCAAGAACATCTCTAGAATCCGCCCCTTTCTCACAATGGAAATGACAAAAACACTCACCGTGGCCCTGATCCACTCTCGCCTTGACTACTGTAACTCTCTATTAATTGGTCTCCCCCTAACTAGACTCCTCTACAGTCCATCCTTAATGCAGCAGCTAGGGTCATCTATCTGGCTAATCGCTACTCGGATGCCTCTGCTCTGTGCCCGTCATTGCACTGGCTGCCCATATATCACAGGATCCAATTCAAACTGCTTGTTCTCACCCACAAAGCTCTCCACAGTACAGCACCCCCTACATCTCCACCCTCCTCTCTGTCTATCACCACAAAGCTCTCCACAGAGCGGCACCCCCCTACATCTCCACCCTCCTCTCTGTCTCACCCCACCCGTTCTCTACGCTCTGAAAACGACTTTCGACTAACATCAACACTAATCCGAACCTCCCACTCCCGGATCCAAGACTTCTTCCGAGCTGCACCAATCCTCTGTAACGCTCTACCCCAAGAAGTTAGGATGAATCATAACTTACTCTGCTTCAGACGCTCCCTAAAAACGCATCTTTTTAGGGCGGCCTATCACACTCCCTAATCTAATCCAATTCACACAGTGCCTCTACAACTTCTCACAACATAACCCCACGTCAAACTCCATGCCACCCAAATGCATCTCAAGATTCAGGCCCACTGGTCCAGGAAGCCATTATCTATCCCCCATTTCCTTGAAATTGCTGGATTGTCATTGTAAATAAGCACTTGTACCTTGCCCCCCCCCCATCTCATTGTAGAGTGTAAGCTCTCACGAGCAGGGTTGTCTTTTTTTCCCCTCTAAATATTGTATTTTCTATTACTGTTATTACTGTTACTTGTTTGTATACGATCCTCCTGAATTGTAAAGCGCTGAGGAATATGTTGGCGCTATAGAAATAAAGATTATTATTATTAATATTATTAATACAGCTCACATAGTACTCCATGTATTACTGTATAATGCACTCCCCATAGTCATTCATGTATTATAATGCAGTCCTCTGTATATTATACTGAACCCCATTGTCCTACATATACTGCACTCCATAGCCATCTATGTAAAATTCACCCCATAGTACTCCATATATTATACTGCACCACATAGTTCTCCATGTATTATACTGCACCCCATAGTACTACATATATTATACTGCACCCCACAGTCCTGCGTATATTATACTGCACCCCATAGTTTTCCATATATTATAATGCACCCCCATAGTCCTATATGTATTATAATGCAGTCACCATAGTCCTTCATACACTGTGTGCAGAATTATTAGGCAAGTTGTATTTCAGAGGATTTTTTTCTATTATTGATCAACAACTATGTTCTCAATCACCCAAAAGACTCATAAATATCAAAGCTTAATATTTTTGGCAGTTGGAGTGCCACAGTTGGAGTGTTATATCTTAGGCTATGTGTCCACGCTGCGGAAAATGCACGGATTTTGCCGCGGATTTCTCGCGGAAAAGCCGCGGATTTCCCGAAAATCTGCAGCACCAGCACTTCCCAGCCATTTCTATGGCATTTTGGAAATGCTGTGTCCATGCTGCGGATTTTTCCGCAGCGGATTTTGTGCGGATTTTGGTCCGGAAAAATCTGCAACATGTCAATTATTGTTGCGGATTTTCATCCGGATTTTGGCTTTAAAATTGGGGGGGAAAAAAAAAAATTCGCACCAAAATCCGCGGCAATTCCGTGGTAAATCCGCGGCAAATCCGCACCTTTGAAAAGGTGCGGATTTTGCGGGAAAGCTGCGGATTTTGATGCAGAAAAATCCGCAGCTACATTCTCTCGTGGACACATAGCCTTAGGAGGATATCTGTCTGTGTGGGTAACTATTACTGTGCAGAATTATCAGGCAACTTAATAAAAACCAAATCTATTTCCATCTCACTTGTTTATTTTCACCAGGTAAACCAATATAACTGCACAAAATTTAGAAATAAACATTTCTGACATGCAAAAAAAAAAACACAAAAATTTAGTGACCAATATAGCCCCCTTTCTTTATGATGACACTTAACAGCCGACTATCCATAGATTCTGTCATTGCTTGATCTGTTTACACTCAACATTGCGTGCAGCAGCCGCCACAGCCTCTAGACACCACAGCCTCCAGCCACCGCAGCCTCCAGACACCACAGCCTCACGACACTGCTCCCAGAGGTGGACTGTTTTCTCTCCCTGTAGATCTCACATTTTATGAGGGACCACAGATTCTCTATGGGGTTCAGATCAGGTGAACAAGGGGGCCATGTCATTATTTTTTCATCTTTTAGACCTTTACTGGCCAGCCACGCTGTGGAGTAGTTGGATGCATGTGATGGAGCATTGTCCTGCATGAAAATCATGTTTTTCTTGAACGATACTGATTTCTTCCTGTACCACTGCTTGAAGAAGTTGTCTTCCAGAAACTGGCAGTAGGTCTGGGAGTTGAGCTTCACTCCATTCTCAACCCGAAAAGGTCACACAAGTTGATCTTTGATGATCCCAGCCCATACCAGTACCCACCTCCACCTTGCTGGCGTCTGAGTCGGAGTGGAGCTCTCTGCCCTTTACTGATCCAGCCTCTGGCCCATCCATCTGCCCATCAAGAGTCCCTCTCATTTCATCAGTCCATAAAACCTTTGAAAAATCAGTCCTAAGATATTTCTTGGCCCAGTCTTGACGTTTTATCTTATGTTTCTTGTTCAGAGGCGGTGGTTTTTCAGCCTTCCTTACCTTGGCCATGTCCCTGAGTATGGCACACCTTGTGCTTTTTGATACTCCAGTAACGTTGCAGCTGTGAAATACGGCCAAACTGGTGGCAAATGGCATCTTGGCAGCTTCACGCTTGATTTTCCTCAATTCATGGGCAGTTATTTTGTGCCTTTTTGTCCCGGAACGCTTCTTGCGACCCTGTTGGCTATTTGACATGAAACGCTTGATTGTTAGGTGATCACGCTTCAAAGGTTTGGCAATTTCAAGACTGCTGCATCCCTCTGCAAGACATCTCACAATTTTAGACTTTTCAGAGCCCGTCAAATCTCTCTTCTGACCCATTTTGTCAAAGGAAAGGAAGCTGCCTAATAATTAAGCACACGTTATATAGGGTGTTGTGTCATTACACCGCACACCTCCTCATTACAGAGATGCACATCACCTGATTTACTTAATTGGCAGTTGGCTCTCACTATACAGATTGGAGTAGGACAACATGTAGAAAAAGTATCATGTGATCAAAATACTAATTTGCCTAATAATTCTGCACACAGTGTATTGTATTATTCACCCCATAGTCCTTAATGTATTCTAATGCAGCCCTATTGTCCATGTATAAGGTAACGCCATTAGTCCTCATATAATGCAGCCCCCATAATCCTATATGTATTATAACGCATCCCCATAGTCCTTCATATTGTATTATGCAGCCCCATAGTTCTCCATGTATAATGCACCCTCGCATTCCATGTATAAGGTGTCCTTCATATTGTATTATGCAGCCCTATAACCTCCATATACAGTGCCTACAAGTAGTATTCAACCCCCTGCAGATTTAGCAGGTTTACACATTCGGAATTAACTTGGCATTGTGACATTTGGACTGTAGATCAGCCTGGAAGTGTGAAATGCACTGCAGCAAAAAAGAATGTTATTTCTTTTTTTATTTTTTTTTTTAAATTGTGAAAAGTTTATTCAGAGGGTCATTTATTATTCAACCCCTCAAACCACCAGAATTCTGTTTGGTTCCCCTAAAGTATTAAGAAGTATTTCAGGCACAAAGAACAATGAGCTTCACATGTTTGGATTAATTATCTCTTTTTCCAGCCTTTTCTGACTAATTAAGACCCTCCCCAAACTTGTGAACAGCACTCCTACTTGGTCAACATGGGAAAGACAAAGGAGCATTCCAAGGCCATCAGAGACAAGATTGTGGAGGGTCACAAGGCTGGCAAGGGGTACAAAACCCTTTCCAAGGAGTTGGGCCTACCTGTCTCCACTGTTGGGAGCATCATCCGGAAGTGGAAGGCTTATGGAACTACTGTTAGCCTTCCACAGCCTGGACAGCCTTTGAATGTTTCCACCCGTGCCGAGGCCAGGCTTGTCCGAAGAGTGAAGGCTAACCCAAGGACAACAAGGAAGGAGCTCAGGGAAGATCTCATGGCAGTGGGGACATTGGTTTCAGTCAATACCATAAGTAACGTACTCCACCGCAATGGTCTCCATTCCAGACGAGCCCGTGAGGTACCTTTACTTTCAAAGCGTCATGTCAAGGCTCGTCTACAGTTTGCTCATGATCACTTAGAGGACTCTGAGACAGACTGGTTCAAGGTTCTCTGGTCTGTTGAGACCAAGATCGAGATCTTTGGTGCCAACCACACACGTGACGTTTGGAGACTGGATGGCACTGCATACGACCCCAAGAATACCATCCCTACAGTCAAGCATGGTGGTGGCAGCATCATGCAGTGGGGCTGTTTCTCAGCCAAGGGGCCTGGCCATCTGGTCCGCATCCATGGGAAGATGGATAGCACGGCCTACCTGGAGATTTTGGCCAAGAACCTCCGCTCCTCCATCAAGGATCTTAAGATGGGTCGTCATTTCATCTTCCAACAAGACAACGACCCAAAGCACACAGCCAAGAAAACCAAGGCCTGGTTCAAGAGGGAAAAATTAAGGTGTTGCAGTGGCCTAGTCAGTCTCCTGACCTTAACCCAATTGAAATCTTGTGGAAGGAGCTCAAGATTAAAGTCCACATGAGACACCCAAAGAACCTAGATAACTTGGAGAAGATCTGCATGGAGGAGTGGGCCAAGATAACTCCAGAGACCTGTGCCGGCCTGATCAGGTCTTATAAAAGACGATTATTAGCTGTAATTGCAAACAAGGGTTATTCCACAAAATATTAAACCTAGGGGTTGAATAATAATTGACCCACACTTTTATGTTGAAAATTTATTAAAATTTAACTGAGCAACATAACTTGTTGGTTTGTAAGATTTATGCATCTGTTAATAAATCCTGCTCTTGTTTGAAGTTTGCAGGCTCTAACTTATTTGCATCTTATCAAACCTGCTAAATCTGCAGGGGGTTGAATACTACTTGTAGGCACTGTATAATGCACCCCTAAAGTCCATGTATAAGGTAACCCAATTAGTCCTCCATATAATGCAACCCCCTAAGTCCTATATGTATTAAAATGCACCCCATAGTCCTTCATATTGGATTATGCAGCTCCATAGTCCTCCATGTATAATGCACCCCTATATTCCATGTAAAAGGGATCCTTCATATACTATTATGCACCCCTTATATTCCTGTATATAGTATTATGCACCCCTTATATTCCTCCATATAGTATTATGCTCCCCTTATATTCCTTCATATAGTTTAGTACACGCCTTATATTCCTCCATATAGTAGTATGCACCCCTTATATTCCGCCATATACTAGTAAGCAGCCCCCATATAGTGCACCACCATATTGTGTGCCCCAATATAATATTGTGCGCCAACATATAGTTATATGTATCACGCTCCCCGGTGCCCGTGCCATGCTCCCCGGTGCCCGTGCCACGCTCCCCGGTTCCACTGCCACGCTCCCCGGCTCCCCTGCCACGCTCCCCGGCTCCTCTGCCACGCTCCCCGACTCCTCTGCCACGCTCCCCCGCTCCCGGACCTCGCTTCCCCGCTCCCGTGCCACGCTCCCCGGTCCCCCGCTCCTCAGCCTCCATGCTCACTCACCTGCGTACTGCAGGCAACCCGGTCCCCGGTCCCGGCGCCCGTCTGCTGTCCTGAGCCGGCCCGGCACTCCTGCCTCCTGTACACCGCATCCTGCTCTGGCTTCTGGCACCCGGGCCTCGCGCATGCGCATTAGGGCGCGCGCGCGGTCATTGACCTTTTCTTAAAGGGCCAGCGTCCTCCAACAGGATATTAAAGATGCAGGTACAGGGTATATAGGGGGTTCCTTTCCAAGTGGGCGGGGCCTGTTCTTCGTGTTTGCTAAGCTAGAAGTCAGGTCTCCCTGTGCCATTGTCTCGTACTCACCTATCTCTCTTGTAGAGCCGCTCCTGTCCCGCCAACCGGTCCTGACGGTTCCAGAACCCCGAACGGACTGTCCGCCATCTTCTCAGTTCCTACCGTCTCCGATTCCTGGATCTGTGTGGTGACCGATCTCCCCGTTCCGCTGGTTCCGGACCCTGCCTGACATCATCTCGGCCTCCGAACCTGCGCTCCGTCACCCGGACTACCTTCAGAGACTCCGTGATCCCAGGGACTTCTACACCCACTCCTCTGAACGGACTGTCCTGCTACCCATAGTGCTTCGGCTACCGGGCACCTTGCCCTCGGTGGGGTGCTCAGTCCAGTGGATCCACCTCCTGGGCCTACCCGTCATCCTGGTCCTAACAATATGCAGCCCCATATACTATTTTGCAACCCCCATATATGCTTCCCCATAGTCCTCTGGAATTCCTGATTAAATACACAAATATACTCACTTCTACTCATTCAGCCACTGCCCCAGTCTCCTCAGCGTGTGTCCACTGTTATGCCACTCTGACATTTTAGCACATCAGTGCGCAGTAGTGACGTCACTGCTAGAGATGAGCGATGTTCGAGGTTCGCCAATTTCATGTTCGAGTGATTTTTGCTAAAAGCTCGACAGTTCGAGTTACGTTCGAGAACGGTTCGATCACCAAAAAGCCTAGCTAGTTACTAGCTGGCTTTTCACTGTAATAGTGTGAGTCACTCTGTGATTCACACTATTATCAAATTTCAGCGTATAGTGTGCGGGGGGGACGGGGTTTAGATCTGTGCTGCTGCAAAGTGCTGAGAGAATGCCGATCACCATTTTTTAATTTTTTTTCCCCTAACCGCGCGTGCAGTGGGGCGTTCCAGGCTGTCAGCAAATCACAGACACACACACAGCTAAGTGGATTTTTGCCAGACAAGCAAGGGCATGTGTCATAGGCTGTGCATGTCACATGTCCTTAACCTATAAGATACGGCCATTTTCTCCTTCGCCGCTATTATCTGTCTTCTGCGTGTGGGTGACAGTCACCGCTCACGCTGCTGCTGCTGCTGTGTGCGCTATAGAGATACAGTGCAATCTACACAGCGCTTTAGGGATTAGGGACTGCTGGTTATTTCAGCCCTTTTCAGGGCTGATTTACAGGCATTCATAGCCATAGCTGCTAAGCATGTCCGTGCAAATGCGGTGTAGGGCTTTAGATAACAGCGTCTGGCTACCTCAGCTCAGGCAATTCCTTGCTGCATTTTTTCATTAGCAGGGATAGAAAGTGAGGCTTCCTTTGCTGTCCTGCTCACCAGAGCACCCGTGCATTCTACCCACATGCACATTTTTTCCACGCTATTTTATTTGCCCAAAGAGCTGACACTTTTTGTGCCATCCTAAAAGTGTCTGGAATACTACCTTAGTGTTCCTTTGCTGTCTTGCTACCTACAGCACCCGTGCATTATACCCACCTGCCCATAATTGCCATGCTATTTTATTTGCCCTAAGAGCTGACACTTTTTGTGACATCCTAAAAGTGTCTGAGATAGTACCTTAGGGCGGCTTTGCACACTACGACATCGCAGGTGCGATGTCGGTGGGGTCAAATTGAAAGTGACGCACATCCGGCATCGCATGCGACATCGTAGTGTGTAAAGCCTAGATGATACGATTAACCAGCGCAAAATCGTCATAATCGTATCATCGGTGCAGCGTTGGCGTAATCCATAATTACGCTGACGCGACGGTCCGATGTTGTTCCTCGTTCCTGTGGCAGCACACATCGCTGTGTGTGAAGTCGCAGGAGCGAGGAACATCTCCTACCGGCGTCACCGCGGCTTCCGTAGGATATGCGGAAGGAAGGAGGCGGGCAGGATGTTTACATCCTGCTCATCTCTGCCCCTCCGCCGCTATTGGCCGCCTGCCGTGTGATGTCGCTATGACGCCGCACGACCCGCCCCCTTAGGAAGGAGGCGGGTCGCCGGCCAGAGCGACGGTCGCAGGGCTGGTGAGTGCGTGTGAAGCTGGCGTAGCGATAATTTTCGCTACGCCAGCTATCACACGATATCGTACCTGCGACGGGGGCGGGGACTATCGCGTGCGACATCGCAGCATCGGCTTGCGATGTCGCAACGTGCAAAGCCCGCCTTAGTGTTCCTTTGCTGTCCTGCTACCCACAGCACCCGTGCATTATACCCACCTGCCCATTTTTGCCACGCTATTTTATTTGACCAAAGAGCTGACACTTTTTGTGCCATCCTAAAAGTGTCTGGAATACTACGTTAGTGTCCCTTTGCTGTCCTGCTACCCACAGCACCCGGGCATTCTACCCAACTGCCCATTTTTCCCACACAATTCTAATTGCAAACTGTGCTGCCACTGTTAGGGGCATATTAAAATTGTCTGGGATAGTCAGTGTTGGTTCTTCAGCTGTCAATAAAGCTAGACCACCTCTGCAATCTACAGCACCTCTCCATTTTTTCTACCACATTTTAAGTGTCCAATCTTTTCGCTAAAAAAATGAGTGGCAAAAGGACAGATGCTGGTGGAAAGGGGAACAGGCGTGTTGGAAAAGGAAAAAAAGTTTGTGTCTGTAGGGTAGGTGGGAAAGCTACATTAACATCTGCTGAAGAAATGCCATCTTCCAGCAAAAGTAAGATGTCTACTACTTTCCGTGGACAATCCGATGTGCTTCCTTTTTTACGGAACCGAACAACTGTAACAAAGGTAGATGATGCACAAAAAAAGAACAAGCTTGAATGGATCTCAAGTGCGCCAACAAGTGGCCTCTCCTCCACCTCAACTTCAACATCCAAAAAACAACAGTCCTCTGAGTTGTCATCCCAATCGCACTTGCTTTCTCCCAGCTCTCAAGTCTCCACCCGCCCTGAAGAGTATGGTGTAACAGAGATGGCTGAGTCTGCAGAGCTGTTCAGTCACACTATAGCCTGGGAATCAGAGGTCTGTTGCCAAGCTACAGTGAGTACAGACCAGGAAATGGTCTGCAGTGATGCCCAGAAGCTTTGTGAGTCTGATTCAGGCCTTGATGACCAAGTTTCTGAGCATAATGTAGACCCTCATTCCCAAACTGTAACACCTGTTGGTAGAGACAATGAGGAACATACTGATGACGATGAGACGCAGATACCAGATTGGGATGACAACTTAACTTGATAATGAAGTTCTAGATCCCACTTACTGTCAACCCACAGTCAGGCACTCGAGGAGGACACCAGAGTCGGTGGAGGAGGATGCAACTGATGACGAAGTTACCTTGCGCCTTCCTTTACAGAGTCGGAGAACTGGAAGCACGTCAACAACTGCATCCTCAGCCACAACTCTGCCTCTGAGCACAAGTCGGGGTGGCTCTGCAGGTCGCATGGCCTCTAAGCCTTGCCTAGCCGGGTCCTTTTTTGACCTTGCAAAGGATCTCCCAAATCATGTGATCTGTAAAATTTGTCACCAATCTATAAGTAAAGGCCAAAACCTCACCAGTTTGACAACTTCTTCCATGAATCGTCACATGAATAACAAGCATAAGTCCCAGTGGGAAGCTCACCGTGCTGCAATGCGGCCTAGCGGAGCGGGCCAACCACCGCCTGCCCCTTCAAATTCCTCCGCGCGCCCTTCATCTTCTATGACTGTGGGGACAGCTGTCACACATGTTTTTCCACGCAGA
Organism: Anomaloglossus baeobatrachus; assembly: GCF_048569485.1. Taxonomy (NCBI): domain Eukaryota; kingdom Metazoa; phylum Chordata; class Amphibia; order Anura; family Aromobatidae; genus Anomaloglossus; species Anomaloglossus baeobatrachus. The sequence continues at coordinate 567,522,173 of NC_134357.1, read as the reverse complement.
CCTTCCACCTCTTTAACCGCAACAGCCAGTTTGCTTGGCAGGTTGTCAGTTGGTTTGGAAGGGGAAACAAGTGCTGGTGTAGAGCTCTCTCAGACATCGAGAGCACCAACTTTGGATGAAGGCAACATCATGTCTCCGCCTGCACTTTCCTCACTGACCTGCAGTTTTCCAGGGACACCCTACTCACCACCGTCTCCACACAGCAGCCAGATCTCGGTCCCTCAGATGTGGACAAATAAAAGGCCATTTCCTCCGAGCCATGACAAAGCTAAGAGGTTGACTTTCAGCCTCTGTAAGCTCTTGGCTACCGAAATGCTGCCTTTCCGCCTGGTGGACACAGAAGATTTTCAAGACCTTATATCAGTCGCAGTGCCCCAGTGCCAGATGCCCAGTCGCCACTACTTCTCCAAGAAAGGTATGCCTGCGCTACACCAGCATGTCGCACACAACATCGCCGCTTCCTTGAGAAACTCTGTGTGTGACAGGGTGCATTTCCCCACCGATACTTGGACCAGTAAGCATGGACAGGGGCGTTACATGTCGCTGACTGGGCACTGGGTAACTATGGTGAGAGATGGTGAGGGGTCTGCTGAACAAGTCTTGCCATCCCCACGACTTGTGCGTCAATCCTCTGTATGTCGAAGTTCCTCCACTGCTTCTGCCTCCTCAACCTCATCTGGGTCCTCCACCTCCGCCCAAAGCCTGTGTGGTCAGGCCACCCGCGTTGTAACTGTGCACAAGGAATCCCACACACCTCCTTACTATGCTGGCAGCAGAGCTCAACGGCATCAGGCGGTCTTTACGTTGAAATGTCTGGGAAATAAGAGTCACACAGCTGAGGAGTTGTGGTCAGCTCTGCACTCGGAGTTTCGTAAACGGTTGTCTCCACTCAACCTGCAGCCAGGTAAGGCCGTGTGCGACAATGCTGCAAACCTGGGTGCGGCCCCTCGCCGGGGCAAGGTGACACACGTGCCTTGTATGGCTCACGTTTTGAACCTTGTTGTCCAGCAATTTTTCACCCACTATCCCGACCTAGATGGGCTTCTGCACAGGGCACGGTCACTCTCTGCTCACTTCCGCCGTTCAACCGCCGCAGCTGACTGACTTGCATCGCTGCAGAGGTCTTTCGGCCTGCCGGTTCATCGCCTGAAATGCGATGTGCCGACACGCTGGAATTTGACTCTCCACATGTTACAGCGACTGTGGCAGCACCGCCGAGCCCTGGTGCAATACGTCATGACGTATAGCCTGGGCCAACGAGATGCAGAGGTGGGGCAGATCACGCTGATGGAGTGGTCTCAGATCAAGGACCTATGCACCCTTCTGCACAGCTTCGACATGGCGACGAATATGTTTAGCACTGACAATGCCATTATTAGCATGACAACAGAAGGGCTAACAAGATCTACAAGGACCAGACGTTCATCATCACCAAGGCGGCAGGCATGGGACAGTGGGGGAGAGGGACTAACAAGGGCGCATGGTAGCAGCCAAACTGTTTAGGAAGGGGCAGGAGCCCATGAAGAAATGGAGGACGAACTGTCGATGGGCATGGAAGACTCAGCTGATGAGGGAGACCTTGGTCAAATTTCGGTTGTTCGAGGTTGGGAGGATATGTCAGAGGATGGCAGCATGGTTATCACCTCGCCGCCACCAACACAGCAAGGACTTGGTCCGCAGGAATGGGCAAGACACATGAGTGCCTTCTTGCTGCACTACCTTCAACATGACCCTCGGATTGTCCGAATTAGAAGTAATGATGACTACTGGCTTGCCACACTCTTAGATCCCCGGTACAAGTCCAAGTTTTGTAAAATTATTCCAGCCATAGAAAGGGACGCACGTATGCAGGAGTATCAGCAGAAGCTGTTACTCGATCTTAGCTCGGCTTTTCCACCAAACAACCGTGCAGGTGCAGGGAGTGAATCTCCCAGTTGTAACTTGACAAACATGGGACTGTCTCGTCATCAACAGTCAAACCGTACCAGCAGCACCGTATCTGGTGGTAACAGCAGTTTTATTGAATCGTTTCATAATTTTTTAGACCCTCCTTTGCAAGGCCATCAGAGACAAGAAGTCTGACACATAGTCAACGGCTGGAGAGGATGATACAGGAGTATCTCCAAATGAACATCGATGCCATGACTTTGCAAATGGAGCCTTGCTCATTTTGGGCTTCAAATCTTGAAAAATGGCCAGAGCTCTCCACTTACGCCTTGGAGATCTTGTCGTGTCCCGCGGCCAGCGTTGTCTCTGAACGTGTCTTCAGTGCTGCTGGGTGTGTGCTGACAGATAAGCGCACGCGTCTGTCCAGTGACAATGTGGACAGACTAACGTTCATCAAGATGAACAAGTCATAGATCAGCAAGGACTTTGCTACCCCGGTGTCATCCTGGGGAGAGTAAAGGCTTGTGGATTTGGATTGTGCTTGATGCAAGTCAACATGTGAAGTTTACAACTGGGGCACAAGTGATGCCACTGATGTGGTGTGTGTGGGGCCCAATTTTTGGAAAAAAGGGAAACTCCGCTTGGAGTCCCCTTGCTGTGTTTTTAAAAATGATCCAAGATGAACAAGTCATGGTTCAGCAAGGACTTTGCTACCTACCCTGGTGTCATCCTGAAGACAGTTAAGGCTGGCGTATTTTTGAATGTGCTTGATGCAAATCAACAGGTCAAGTTTACAACTGGGGCACAAGTGATGCCACTGAAGGGGTGTGTGTGGCCCAATTTTTGGAAAAAAGGGAGACTCTGCTTAGAGTCCCCTTGCTGTGTTTTACATGATTTTAGAAGGGCGTGCCATGCCTATATCTGTGTCTCCTCCTCTTTTTCCTCGTCCAGCTGTTTTGTTTTCGCATGAGTATATGTCCTTGTCACTTTCCCATGTGTTTGTGGTATGTTGTGAGTTGTTTGTCACCTTTTGGACACCTTTGAAGGTGTTTTCTATGTGTTTTTATGTGTTTGCCTCCCATTGTTTTCAATGGGATTCGAGAGGTTCGTCAAACGGTTCGTCGAACGGCGCCTCGAACGGAGCCTTCAGAGGCTCGCTCATCTCTAGTAACCGCAGTCCTCCATGCTGAAACATCAGTGTCTCACAGACACATAGTAGTAGAATGATTAGAAATAGAGTGTTCTGCTCCTCCTCGCATTGTTCCTTTCAATTGTATTGGCATCTGTGATGGTGATGCCGATATAAATGAAAGTACGATCGTCGGCAGGAGGTCCACGGGGCCACAGTGACTCATGGGCCCAATCTAGACAGCTCACTAGTGAATCATCTAGAATGGAGTGGCAAAAATGAGGTGCTCAAAATATCCACTCTGATCTAGATGGCTCACTGCTGAATCACCTAGAACAGAGTGGCTAAAATGAGGTCCTCAAAAAATCCACTCTGATATAGACGGCTCACTACTGAAGCAGCTAGAACGGAGTGGCTAAAATGAGGTCCTCAAAAAATCCACTCTGATATAGACGGCTCACTACTGAAGCAGCTAGAACGGAGTGGCTAAAATGAGGTCCTCAAAAAATCCACTACGACACAATATGGATGAGGACTTTCAGCTGCGCTCTGTTACGGTTTTTGCTTTGATGCTCCTCCCACTATTCAAAAAATTCCATTCCAGTCACTTCAGTACCAAATATACATAATGTAGTGGCTAAAATGAGGTCCTCAAAAAATCCACTCTGATATAGACGGCTCACTACTGAAGCAGGTAGAACGGAGTGGCTAAAATGAGGTCCTCAAAAAATCCACTACGACACAATGTGGATATTATGAGGACTTTCAGCTGCGTTCTGTTACGGTTTTTGCTTTGAGGCTCCTCCCACTCTTCGAAAAAATCCATTCCAGTCACCTCAGTACCAAATATACATAATGTAGTGGCTAAAATGAGGTCCTCAAAAAATCCACTACGATACAATGTGGATATTATGAGGACTTTCAGCTGCGCACTGTTACGCTTTTTGCTTTGAGGCTCCTCCCACTCTTCGAAAAAATCCATTGCAGTCAACTCAGTACCAAATGTACATAATGTAGTGGCTAAAATGAGGTCCTCAAAAAATCCACTCTGATATAGACGGCTCACTACTGAAGCAGCTAGAACGGAGTGGCTAAAATGAGGTCCTCAAAAAATCCACTCTGATATAGACGGCTCACTACTGAAGCAGCTAGAACGGAGTGGCTTTTTTGAGGTCCTCAAAAAATCCACTACGACACAATGTGGATATTATGAGGACTTTCAGCTGCGCTCTGTTACGCTTTTTGCTTTGAGGCTCCTCCCACTCTTCGAAAAAATCCATTGCAGTCACCTCAGTACCAAATGTACATAATGTAGTGGCTAAAATGAGGTCCTCAAAAAATCCACTCTGATATAGACGGCTCACTACTGAAGCAGCTAGAACGGAGTGGCTTTTTTGATGTCCTCAAAAAATTCACTACGACACAATGTGTGAAATTATAAGCACTTTCTCGGCTGCGCTCTGTTACGTTTTTCGCCGTGAGGCTCCTCCCACTCTTCAAAAAAATCCATTCCAGTCACCTCCGTACCAAATGTACATAATGGAGTGGCTAAAATGAGGTCCTCAAAAAATCCACTCTGATATAGACGGCTCACTACTGAAGCAGCTAGAACGGAGTGGCTTTTTTGAGGTCCTCAAAAAATCCACTACGACACAATGTGGATATTATGAGGACTTTCAGCTGCGTTCTGTTACGCTTTTTGCTTTGAGGCTCCTCCCACTCTTCGAAAAAATCCATTGCAGTCACCTCAGTACCAAATGTACATAATGTAGTGGCTAAAATGAGGTCCTCAAAAAATCCACTACGACACAATGTGTGAAATTATAAGCACTTTCTCGGCTGCGCTCTGTTACGTTTTTCGCCGTGAGGCTCCTCCCACTCTTCGAAAAAATCCATTCCAGTCACCTCAGTACCAAATGTACATAATAGAGTGGCTAAAATGCGGTCCTCAAAAAATCCACTCTGATATAGACGGCTCACTACTGAAGCAGCTAGAACGGAGTGGCTTTTTTGAGGTCCTCAAAAAATCCACTACGACACAATGTGGATATTATGAGGACTTTCAGCTGCGCTCTGTTACGATTTTTGCTTTGAGGCTCCTCCCACTCTTCGAAAAAATCCATTGCAGTCACCTCAGTACCAAATGTACATAATGTAGTGGCTAAAATGAGGTCCTCAAAAAATCCACTCTGATATAGACGGCTCACTACTGAAGCAGCTAGAACAGAGTGGCTAAAATGAGGTCCTCAAAAAATCCACTACGACACAATGTGTGAAATTATAAGCACTTTCTCGGCTGCGCTCTGTTACGTTTTTCGCCGTGAGGCTCCTCCCACTCTTCGAAAAAATCCACTGCAGTCACCTCAGTACCAAATGTACATAATGTAGTGGCTAAAATGAGGTCCTCAAAAAATCCACTCTGATATAGACGGCTCACTACTGAAGCAGCTAGAACGGAGTGGCTAAAATGAGGTCCTCAAAAAATCCACTACGACACAATGTGGATATTATGAGGACTTTCAGCTGCGCTCTGTTACGTTTTTCGCTGTGAGGCTCCTCCCACTCTTCGAAAAAATCCATTGCAGTCACCTCAGTACCAAATGTACATAATGAAGGCTACAGAGAGATCCTCAAAAAATCCACTCTGATCCAATATTGTAAGTTATGAAGACTGTCAGCTGCGCGGTTCCGTTTTTCCTTGTGAGGCTCCGCCCACTCTTTCAATGTCAGTCCTACGGCCATGACTTGTGGAAATACGGTAAAATTAAAATTCCAGCAAAACTGAACAATCAGCGCTGTGTCATTATTTATATTGTAAAAAATAATAATAAAATGTAAGTTATAATAATAATGAAAATAAAAATTTGCCCTTTGGAAAAAAATAATAAATATAACAGTTTATCTAATAAATAAAAACATGAAATCATTCCAATTATACATCTGCTTCCAGCCCCTGCTGTAGAAACTGAACTGTGCTGTATGGAGAAAAGATCACAGAGATCATCAAAAAATCAACTCTGATCTAGCCACCTCACTGGTGAAGCAGCTAGAACGGAGTGGATAAAATGAGGTGACCAAAAACATGTGACTACAGCGAGGCCTCAAGAAATCAACTCTGATCTAGTCACTTCAGCAGTGAACCGGCTAGATCAGAGTTGAAAAAATGAGGACCACAAAAAACCCACTCTGATCTAGTCACTTCAGTAGTGAGCCGGCTAAATCAGAGTGGAAAAAATGAGGCCTCAAAAAATCAACTCCGATATAGCCGGCTCACTACTGAAGCAGCTAGATCAGAGTTGATTTTTTGAGGACCACAAAAAATCAACTCTGATCTAGACGCAACCATGGCAGGTGGGGCGCTCTATTCTAAGCCCTCTTTGGTGTGCATGTGACTTGATCGCTGGATACTGGTGAGTTGTCATGATGGCTAGGGGTCTGCTGATGACCCTGTGTCTGTGCTCCTGTGAAAACCAGCCTGTGGCCAGCGTCCATAGGAGACTGTGATTTCTTCTATGTATGGCATTGCTGTATATAGTCAGACCATTGTAGGGCCAACCAAGAACGTACATGTCTCCCTGACTTTCATGCGAGCTCACGCGCTGAGCCCGCATCTGTCCTTGCACGTGCCGGCTGATCTCCCATCTACCCATGCCTGTTAACTAGATCACGTTGTCAAACTCTGGCACGCTGTGGAGATCGTCATTCCCCGCTCCCATCGGCGGCCCCGTGTCGTGATCACAAGGTGCCGATAGGTTTTCATGACAGCAGGGGGTAAGCTGATGACCCCTGACACTCTAATGATGTAGTTCCTGTGACCAGAGAGCCGATATTCACAGGAGATCAGCATTTCTGCTGATCAGAGCAGTGCTGATCTCCCTAAGAAGAGTAGTAAAAAAAAAAAAAAAATACAAAAGTTCAAATCACCCCCTTTTGCCCCATCTATATATATAATTGCCTTATTCTGTCTGTCTGTCTTGCTCCAAAATTGTGTCCTTACCGTGACATGTCCTTACGGTGACAAACAGCGGATTGGCCGCTGGGCTCGCCTCAGCTCCTCCCCCCCGCACGGATTGGCCGCTCGCCTCGCCTCCTCCCCCCCGCACGGATTGGCCGCTCGCCTCGGGTCCGCCCCCCCGCACGGATTGGCCGCTCGGCTTCACGGATTTGCCATGCCCCCCCCACACACACACACACACACACACACACACACACATACATCAGATCACACACACTCTCACACACATCAGATCGCATCCACATACTCACAACATCCCGTGAAATCGCTTGCTTCTCGGCGGCGATACTGTGCAGTGACCTTCCAGGACCTGCCGGAGGATCACATGGCCGGAAGCATGTGGTATCTCCGGATGTTGTGATTGTGTCAGCGCGTATGTGCGATATCTTGAGTGTATGCGATCGGATGTGTGCGAGTGTGTTCTGATGTGTGAGTGTGTGTGTGTGAGTGTATGCGATCGGATCTGTGAGTGTCGGCAGAGGAGCACGGCGTGCAGCACAGCTGCTGGGACCGCCCACCGGTGGGCACAGGGAGAAGTGGGGTGTGTGTGTGAGTGTATGCGATCAGATGTGTGCGTGTTTACTGTCTGATGTGTGACTGTGGAGCACGATGGGGGGTGCGCAGCATGGGGGATGGAGCACGATGGGGGTGCGCAGCATGGGGGATGGAGCACGATGGGGGGTGCGCAGCATGGGGGATGGAGCACGATGGGGGGTGCGCAGCATGGGGGATGGAGCATGATGGGGGGGTGCGCAGCATGGGGGATGGAGCACGATGGGGGGTGCGCAGCATGGGGGATGGAGCACGATGGGGGGTGCGCAGCATGGGGGATGGAACATGATGGGGGGGTGCGCAGCATGGGGGATGGAGCACGATGGGGGGTGCGCAGCATGGGGGATGGAGCATGATGGGGGGTGCGCAGCATGGGGGATGGAGCATGATGGGGGGTGCGCAGCATGGGGGATGGAGCACGATGGGGAGTGGGGATGGAGCACGATGGGGGGTGTGCAGCATGGGGGATGGAGCACGATGGGGGGTGCGCAGCATGGGGGATGGAGCACGATGGGGGGTGCACACCTCCCCCCAAAACACACACACACACACACACTCACTGCCACACACGCACTGCACAACACAACACACTGGGAAACACAAACACTGCCCTACACAGACACCCACACACACAGACAACGCTGCACACACAACACCCAACACACAAACACCGCGGCACACACAAATATACGCACATACCGCACAACACACACATTGCACAAAACATACCTCCCCCCAAAACACACACACACACCCCACACCAACCGCGCAACACACATACACAACGATACAGACACACAGCGCTCCACAAATAATGACACACAACGCAACACACAAACAACACCGCTCTCACCCCCCGCCACACCCAGAACATGTACAGCCCCTACACAAACACTTGGTAACTACACACAACATATATATATATATATATATATATATATATACACAAAAATCATACATTAACTACACAATACGTAAATTCTAGAATACCCGATGCGTAGAGTCGGGCCACCTTCTAGTCTAATATATAAAGCTGAGTGTATATGTGTGTGTGTGTGTATATATGTATGTTGAGTACAGACCAAAAGTTTGGACACACTGGAAATGGTTTTCCAACAGTCTTGAAGGAGTTCCCAGAGATGCTTAGCACTTTTTGGCCCTTTTGCCTTCACTCTGCGGTCCAGCTCACCCCAAACCATTTCGATTGGGTTCAGGTCTGGTGACTGTGGAGACCAGGTCATCTGGCTTAGCACCCCATCACTCTCCTTCTTAGTGAAATAGCCCTTACACAGCCTGGAGGTGTGTTTGGGGTCATTGTGCTGTTGAAAAATAAATTATGGTCTAACAAAACGCAAACCGGATGGAATAGCACGCCCCTGCAAGATGCTGTGGTAGGCATGCTGGTTTTGTATGCCTTCAATTATGAATAAATCCCCAACAGTATCACCAGCAAAGCACCCCCACACCATCACACCTCCTCCTCCATGCTTCACGGTGGGAACCAGCCATGTAGAGTCCATCCGTTCACCTTTTCTACAAAGACACGGTGGTTGGATCCAAAGATCTCAAATTTGGACTCATCAGACCAAAGCACAGATTTCCACTGGTCTAATGTCCATTCCTTGTGTTCTTTAGTCCAAACAAGTCTCTTCTGCTTGTTGCCTGTCCTTAGCAGTGGTTTCCTAGCAGCTATTTTACCATGAAGGCCTGCTGCACAAAGTCTCCTCTTAATAGTTGCTCTAGAGATAAGAAGGTGTGTCCAAACGTTTGGTCTGTACTGTATGTCCGCTAAAGGAATCCACACCGTCGCATTTACAATCACAAAAGTTTGCACAGACGCCTCATGTGACTCAGGGAACATCATAGACTATGTTTTGACAAGAAAATTTAACCCCACACTTTACAGTTACTCTCGAAAAAACCTGCCTCCATTAAACTGAATGGAGCTGCAAGTTACAGGCTATTAATAAGAGCTATAATTAGTTGCTATAGGAACAAAGGACATTCATAGTATAAAGGCCGCTTAACACGGTACGACCGATTGTGCAATTTCACAATCGATCGTACCCGCCCCCGTCCTTTTTGCGTCACGGGCAAATCGCTGCCCGTGTCGCACAAAGTCGGTAACCCCCCGTCACACGTACTTACCTCTCGTGCGACCACGCTGTGGGTGGCGAACGTCCACTTCCTGGAGTGGGAGGGACGTTCGGCGTCACACGGCCGCCGGCCAATGGAAGCAGAGGGGCGGAGATGAGCGGGACGTAAACATCCCGCCCACCTCCTTCCTTCACATAGCCGGCGGCGGCCGCGTGACGCAGGTGAGCTGCTGTTCATCGTTCCCGGGGTGTCACACGGAGCGGCGTGTGCTACCACGGAAACGATGAACAACTAAATTAAACGATATTATGGAACCTAGCGACCAGTACACGACTCACGATTTGTGAGCGATACTGCGTCACTAGGAGGTGTCACACAGGCCGGCATCGCCAGCGATGCCGGATGTGCGTCACAAAAACCGTGACCCCGACGATCTATCGCACGATAGATTGTCTGGTGTAAAGCAGCCTTTAGAAGCTTATGTGTGAGGTAATATGATGTCGGTGGAGAGACAGACACAGACTGAGAGACAGACAGACAGAGACACACAGGGAAAGAGACAGAGACAGATAAGAAAAAAAAAGCCAGACAGAAAGAAACATACAGAAAAGATGGGGAAAGAGACAGACAGGGAAAGAGACAGAGAGAGACAGACAAAGACAGACCGAGGAAAGAGACAGACACAGAGCGAGACAGACACAGAGCGAGACAGACACAGAGCGAGACAGACACAGAGCGAGACAGACACAGAGCGAGACAGACACAGAGCGAGACAGACACAGAGCGAGACAGACACAGAGCGAGACAGACACAGAGCGAGACAGACACAGAGCGAGACAGACACAGAGCGAGACAGACACACAGACACAGAGAGAGAGACAGACAGAGAGACTGATACAGAGATAGACATTGAGACAGACAGACAGACAGAGACTGGGAGACAGACAGAGACAGTTATCATCCTGGGCAACACCGGATACTACAGCTAGTTGAAAATATAAGCCCAAAACACATATTTGGTATAACCGAGTTCAGGAATTTCCGATCTATCAAAATATGAAGTGAATTAATCTTTTCTACAAACTGCGCAATGGAAAAAAAAATCAAGACGTCAAGATTATTTGTTTTGTTTTTTTGTCTCCTCAACATTGCAATATAATGCAATAATAGCTGATCAAAACATCGCATTTACACAAACATGTTATATTTAAAAATGTCACCTCAGGACACAAAATATAAGCCGTCACACATCCCCTGATCCAGAAAAATAGGAACGCTCTGGGTCTTGGAAAATGGCGTCAAAAGCGCAATTCTTCCCTTTTTTTATTTTTTCTTTCCACCACACAAATAATAAAAAAAAAATATACGTTTGGTATCTGTGAACTCGTACTGACATGGTGGATGCCCTATTTTAAGAATTCACGGGCTCACCTGCAATATGTTAACTTACCCCATCTCTATCTATGTCATTGACTCAGCACTGCTTGCTCAGGGATGCCTGACACAAATAGTACATGGTATAAAACTGAAGATTGGACCCCTGCGTTATGAAGTAATTTCTTGCTATGACCTGGAGGGATCTACTCCCATTGTACTGGGTCTACCCTGGTTGGTGAAACATAATCTGGTAGTGGATTGGCAATCCAGGGAAATTGTGGAGTAGAGGAACTGTATTGATCATTGTTTGAACACTTCTCTCTCTGCAGTCACTATGGAGCCCTTACCTGCATTTTTGTCTGGATTTGAGGATGTGTTTTCGGAGAGGGGGTGTCAGGACTTGCCTCCCCATCGTGTATATGACTGTCCCATTAATTTGCTTCCTGGAGCAAAATTTCCCAAGTCCAGACTGTATAATCTTTCTGGCCCAGAGAAACAGGCCATGAACGATTACATTGCTGAGTGTCTGGAGAAGGAACATATCAGAACCTCCTTTTCTCTAGTCCCTTCCACGACAGCATAGGAGGTTGTCTCTCCACGCCCTAATTGGGACAGGAAGTACAAGAGGTTTAAAAGGACCCTCCCACCTCCCATAGCCAGTGTCTTTCCTGTCCCCATGGGGCATGGAAAGGTTTTCTTTTTCTCCTATGCTGTGGTGGCCGGCGAACTACAGTAAAAAAAATTTTATTTTTTTTTCCCCTCTTACCTTAAGCCGGACAGTATCGGTCGGGCCTTCGCCGCTCCTCCCTTGCTGTTCCCTCACGCTGTGGGGGACCGCTGCTCCAGCCTTCCGGAACTCCTCTGGGGTGATGCAGGCTGTGGAGCTCCCCGGCCGGCATCCTCCCTGAGCCATCGGCCGCTTCCTGCATGCACGCTGCTGGAGCGATCCGGAAGTGATACCGGGGGCGGGACTTCCGGTCTAGCGAACGTCCGGTTTGAGCACTTCCGGTCGCGGAGGCAGCGTGGAGGACACGCCGACACTGACTCGGCCTGTCCGGGACCGGATGCAGGAGGCGGGGAACGTTAGCTGTCACTGGGGGGGCAGGCCCTTCTGCATAAGGGCTGCCGTGAAGACGTCAGATTCATGGTAAGAGATTCGGCTGTGCTCCCTGTCGTGTCTTCCCCTGCAGCTGCATCTGCAGAGCCCAGTGTGCCCCCTGCCACAGTAAGTACGGAGGGGGATGGTCCCTCAGGTATAGGTCTCAGGTGGATATTTTATGGCTTTCTGGTCTGTGTTTTCCAGGAGGACAAGACCACTAAGAAACTTGACAAAAAATGAAAAGTCAGAGAAGTCAGAGAAGTCAGAGAAGTCAGAGAAGTCAGAGAAGTCAGAGAAGTCAGAGAAGTCAGAGAAGTCAGAGAAGTCAGAGAAGTCAGATAAACCGGATAGACCTGACAGATATGAAAAGATTAAAAAATGTCCAGTCTGTATAAGGAAGCTCCCTGCAGTCTGGGATAAGAAGCTTTGCCAACAGTGTACGGACCAGATTGTTAGGGCCGAACAACCGTCCCTGGTAGACGAGTTGCGGTCCATGATGAAACAGGAGATTCAGGCCTCACTAGCCTCCCTCCCTGCTCCTTGTGAAGATGTAATTTACCCTCTCACTGTATATGCATATTTCCCTGGTTGTATTAGTTGTACTTCATGTATTTCCTTGGGGGAGCTACTGATCTCAATGTGTTTCTCTCATACAATTGTAGTCTTGGCATCTAATGTGATTATGTAAATAGCCTGTCCTCTTCTTTCCAGAGTTGTGTATCTAATCTGTAATTGCATTGGCCAGTGAAGGAATAGTCATTGTTCTGCACAGCAGGGGATCCCTTCATCTACTGTGGCTGGCAGACATATCAGAGCCCTGTGATGGACCAAACCATTGATGATAGGATGTGTGACCCCCACCCCCTGAACATGGTGGGCTGGTCAAGGAGCACAGACAATGCATTTCCCTTTTTGTAACTTCAGAGTGAGCTGAAACTTGAAGAGAGCAGGAGCCCCAGCCTGGGTGGCTGTGGACACGGACGGAGCTAGGCCTGTGTGGCGGCCCGTGGGATTGTGTGGAACTCTTTGGACTACTGTAAGGACGATTGCTTTGTTATCCGGTCCGAGGATTGTCGGGAAGGGCCCCCGAATCTGTTTTACGTGGACTTATCGTGTGCTGTTCTTGTATTCCTGTTAATAAACCTGTTGGATCATCCTCGGCCTGTTGTCTCTCTTTGCTCTGATGTACACCCCGTCACACGCCTGGCCCCTCTTCTCCAAAGAAAAGGAAACTTCAGTCAGCCCCGTCTGATCATGAGGACGCTGATTCCGCCTCAGAGGGTCCTGATGAAGGATTTCCCTCTGGGAGGTCTGACCAGTCCTTTCTTTTTCCCTCAGAAGATTTGGGGGATCTTATTGGGGCGGTTCGGAGTACTATGAGATTAGAGGAAGTACAGTCTCTTCCCTCTATCCAGGATGAAATGTTTGCTGGCCTGAAAACAGTCAAACAATTAGGGTTTCCGGTTCATGCCAATATTCTGGATATTGTCTCTCAGAAATGGGAATTTCTGAGAGGCGGGTACGGAGTGACCCTAGACGCCGGTTTCCTCTAGAACCTTCTGGATTACATTGGGAGGTGCCAAAAGTAGATGTACAGGTGTCTAGGGTAGCTAAACAAACGGCGCTTCCCTTTGAAGATACTTCCCAACTTAAGGATCAGATGGATAGGAAGGTAGAAGGCCTAATGAAGCGATCCTGGGAGGCATCGTCTTCTTCCATTCAGGCTAACATTGCCTCCACTTGTGTATCCAGGTCCCTACATAGGTGGTTTGACCAGTTGGAGGCTCATATTTCCCAAGGTACCCCTCGGGAGGAGTTGCTGGAATCCCTTCCCTTACTTAGGAAGGCTACCAGTTTTTTGGCAGATACCTCGGTGGAATCAGTCCGCCTGGCGGCCAGGACCTCGGTTCTATCTAATTGTGCCAGACGTGCCCTCTGGCTTAAGGCCTGGAGTGGAGACTCCACCTCCAAAATGAGGCTTTGCTCCCTTCCGTTTAAAGGGGATTTGGTGTTTGGGCCTGCCCTGGATGATATTCTGGACAAGGCGACTGATCGTAAGGCCTTACCTGATCCTAGACCCACCAGGAAGCGGTCCTTTCGTCCCTCACTGCCTCCGGCCTCCCAACCCAGAGGGAAAGGGAAGGCGGGCCGGTGGAGCTATCCTAAGGGTAGAGGGAGAAACATCCTCATCCCTCCACATCAACAACGTCCTCAGCAGGACAAACAGTGACTCGGCTCGGGTGGGGGGACGACTCTCGGAGTTTCTTCCCCAGTGGCGGTCCATAACCTCCTGCCAATGGGTTCTGAAGATCGTCTCAGAGGGTCTCCTAATAGAATTCATCTCCCCCCCTCTTCCGGGTCTCCGAGTCACAGCTCTGGCGTCGCAGGTTTCACAGGCTCTGTTGTACGCAAAGATTCTAGAGCTAATGCACTCGGGGGTCGTTTCCCCAGTCCCGAGTCAGGAAGAAGGGATAGGACACTACTCCTGCCTCTTCCTTGTCAAGAAGCCGTCTGGCGACGTCCGGATAATAATCAATCTAAAGCTTCTCAACCGACGGGTCAGGTACCGGCGGTTCAAGATGGAGTCAGTAAAATCAGCTATCCCCCTGATAGGTCTACACCACCAGATGGCCTCTATAGACTTGAAGGACGCCTACTTCCATGTGCCCGTCCATCCGGGTCACAGGCAATACCTCAGGTTTGCGGTTCTACACGGGGAGGAAGTGCTTCATTTCCAATTCAATGTACTTCCCTCCGGGATCTCCTCGGCTCCAAGGATCTTTTCAAAGATCATGGCAGAGGTGGTCGCCTTCATACGATTGCAGGGTATCTGTCTGGTTCCATATTTGGACGACTTTCTTCTCATGGCTCCCTCTGCTCCGACCCTCCGGAGCCATGTGGAAAAGTCTTTGGGAATCCATCCCAGGGATCGAAGGATTCCTAATCTCAAAAAATCACAGTTAAACCCCTCCTCAACTCGGCAGTTTCTCGGAGTGCTGCTGGACTCCGACCG
Organism: Anomaloglossus baeobatrachus; assembly: GCF_048569485.1. Taxonomy (NCBI): domain Eukaryota; kingdom Metazoa; phylum Chordata; class Amphibia; order Anura; family Aromobatidae; genus Anomaloglossus; species Anomaloglossus baeobatrachus. The sequence continues at coordinate 567,507,004 of NC_134357.1, read as the reverse complement.
ACAGGCGTCTTTTCTCCCGGAGGGCCACAGGGTAGCTCTGTTAGCCAAAATATCAAAGCTTCGCAGTCAGGCTCGCCCGACGCTTCGAGCGGCTATGTCGGCTCTGGGTTCTATGACATCCTGCATTCCCTCAGTCAGGTGGGCTCAGGCCCATTCTCGGTGTCTCCAGGATCATATCCTGGCGCATTGGGACAGACTCCCGTCATCCCTAAACAGACGGTTTCGCCTCTCGGGGACCGTCTCCTCATCCCTTCTCTGGTGGCTGCGGCCCAACAACCTGCAGGTGGGGGTTGCCTGGACTCAGGCACCCCTGGTTACACTGACCACAGATGCCAGCCTGCGGGGATGGGGTGCTATGGTGGCAAACTCCCCATTTCAGGGGGTCTGGAGTCCTTATGTCAGCTCCCAATCCTCCAACTACCGGGAGCTCAGGGCAGTCAGGGAAGCCCTCCTTGCGGCTCAGGATCTCGTCCGGGACTCTCACGTCCTGGTATACTCAGACAATGTCACAACAGTGGCACATCTCCGCCATCAGGGCAGTACACGATCAGGCGCCCTGAAGTCGGTGTCCTCCCGGATCTTTCAATGGGCGGAACAATCCCTGCTATCCCTTTCTGCAGTCCATCTAAAGGGCTCACTAAATCTTCAGGCAGATTTCCTGAGTCGTCGGGATGTTCATCTGGGGGAATGGAGTCTGGATCAGGCGGTGTTCTGCTCTCTGGTGGCAAGGTGGGGTGCTCCAGAAGTGGACCTCTTTGCTTCAGCAGGAAATCGCAAGGTCGCAACATATTTCTCCCTCAACCCTCGGGACAAGGCGTTGGGGGTGGACGCCTTCTGCCACGATTGGTCCTTTTGCCTCGCCTACGCTTTCCCCCCCTCTTCCTCTTCTCGCACGGACCCTGAGGAAGATCAGAGACGATGGGGTCACAACTATCCTGGTAGCCCCGCTGTGGCCTCGGAGGAGTTGGTACAGCCTGATCATGACTCTCGGGATAGACGGTCCGGTCCTCTTGGGTTCAGACCCCAGTTTACTATCCCAGGGTCCGATTTTCCATCCGGATCCCCAGAAACTCAAATTGGCTGCCTGGCTTCTGAGGCCCGGGCACTAAAGGCCCAAGGACTATCTGACAAAGTTGTGGCTACCCTACAGAAGAACCGTAAACCAGTGACTAATAGTATTTACAACAAAATCTGGAAGAGATTTTCCTCCTGGTGTGGTTCTCGGCCTCCTGACCCACTCCGGCCTAATGTTGCACAGATTCTAGACTTCCTCCAGAGTGGATTGGACTTAGGCCTTCGGCCTAGCACCCTGAAGGTTCAGGTATCAGCGCTCAGTGCAGTCTTTGACATGGCTCTGGCAGATCATCGCTGGATCCGCCGGTTCTTTGTGTCCGCTAGTAGGCTCTGTCCACGTCAGAGGGTCCTGACGCCTCGCTGGGATCTCAATGTGGTCCTTACTGGACTTTCTCAGTCACCCTTTGAGCCACTGTCCTCCTGTAACATTCGTTCTCTTTCTCACAAGACTGCTTTTCTTGTGGCTATTACGTCTGCTCGTAGAGTCGGGGAACTTCAGGCTTTGTCTATTCGGGAGCCTTACCTGACCGTCAGAGATGACAGCATTGTTTTTCAGCTGGATCCTTCCTTCCTTCCCAAGGTGGTTTCGGATTTTCACCGTTCTCAGTCCATCATCCTACCTTCCTTCTGTCAGCATCCTCGGACTCCGGGTGAGGAAGTGTTTCATTCTTTGGACGTTCGTCGGACAGTGTTGCACTACCTGGAGGTTACTGCTTCTTGGCGTCTTGATCATAACCTATTTATCCAGCCCTTTGGTCGCAATAAGGGCAGGAAGGTGGCTAAGAGTACCGTCGCCAACTGGATTGTGCGGGTAATTAGAGACGCCTACCTCGCGCACTCCACCAGGGCTACCTCTGTCTCCTGGGCTGAACGGGCAGGGGCTTCTCCTGAGCAGATCTGCAAGGCGGCTACGTGGTCTTCCCTCCATACTTTCATGAAGCATTATCGTTTGGATCTGGATTCCAACAGGGATTTGGCTTTTGGCAGGAAGGTCCTGCAGGCTGTGGTCCCCCCCTAGGTATCAATTCTTTGGTATTCCTCCTATGCTGTCGTGGAAGGGACTAGAGAAATAAGAATTATTCTTACCGTTAATTCGGTTTCTAGGACCTTCCACGACAGCAGGTAATTCCCTCCCCCTTTTGTATTCATATATTCCTGGATATGTTGTACTTCTCATATGCTATGGGTTCTTTGTAACACACTGGCTATGGGAGGTGGGAGGGTCCTTTTAAACCTCTTGTACTTCCTGTCCCAATTAGGGCGTGGAGAGACAACCTCCTATGCTGTCGTGGAAGGTCCTAGAAACCGAATTAACGGTAAGAATAATTCTTATTTTGCCCATGGTGGCAGGGTTCTTCTTCGTTAAGAAGAAAGATGGGGCTCTCTACCCTTGTTTGAATTTTTGAGAAATTAATCACATTACCGTCTGAGACCCTTATCCTCTCACTCTGATTCTTTTTTTTTTTCAACCAGATTGTGGGATCTAAGTGGTTTTCCAAGTTGGACTTAAGGGGGCTTACAATTTGGTTAAAATCAGAGAGGGGTATGAATGGAAAATGTCTTTTAATATACCTGAGGGGCATTTTGAAAGTCTGGTCATGCCATTAGGTTTTACTAATGCCGCCGCCTTTTCAAAGCATTTTGTGAATTATATGTTTCACCATTTGGTGGTGGTTTATTTGCATGATATCTTGATCTACTCACCCGATATGGGGACACACCAGATACATGTAAAACAAGTATTACAGATTTTAAGAGACTGCATGCCAAACTGGAGTGTGTTTTTTGCTGTCCAAGAAGTACAATTTTTAAGGCACCTATTGTTGTCTTCAGGTTTTTGGATGGATCCTGAGAAAGTCTGTGCTGTACTTGACTGGGATCATCCGGAAAACCTTACAGCGCTTTCTAGCATTTGCCAATTTTTTCGGAAATTTATTCAGCACTATTCGGTAATTGTAAAGCCCTCTCCCTGACATGACGAAAAAGGGACAGATTTCTTTAAATGGTCGGACTCTGCCCAGCAGGCTTTTTTTTCTTTAAAAAGATGGTTTTCCACAGCACCTATACCAGTCAGCCTGATGTTTTGCAGCCTTTTATAATTGAGGTCGATGCATCTGAGGTGGGGGCTGTGTTGTCACAAGTTCCTTCTCCTGGTAAATGGCGTTTTTGTGCTTTCTTTTCCAAGAAATTGTCAGAGAGAAACTATGATGTGGGTAACAGGGAGCTCTTGGCAATTAAGTTGGCTTTCAAGGAGCAGCGCCATTGGCTGGAGGGGAAGTTCATCCCATTATGGTAATCAGAGGCCATAAAAATCTGTCCGATCACAAGTTTGCCAAACATCTCAACTACCAGATTCAACTCCACTGTCACTTACCGTCCAGGGATTAAGAACATCAAAGCAGATACATTATCCTGGAGCTTCCCTGGTGGTAGTGATCATGTGAATCTGGTATCCATTTTACAGAAGGGGGTGGTCATCTCAGCCTTGTGCCCAGACCTAGATGGGGAGGGGTTGGAGACTCAGGGGGATGCCCTGTCCTCTTGCCCCTGACGGACGCTGTTTGTGCTACCTAATTTGCACCGTAAACTAATTGGGAAACATCACAATTCTGTACTTGTGGGTCATCCAGGTAGTAAAGCAACCTTGAATCTCCGGTCCCATCATTTTTTGGTAGCCCAGGTTGCATCAAGATGTGGTTAACTATGTGTCTGCTTGCAGTATTTGCACACGCTCCAAAGTAACGCATACCCATCCATAGGGTTCTCTCCTGCCATTGGCGAATAGACCATGGACACATTTATCCATGGATTTCATTACTGACCTACATTTGTCTTTGGGAAAGACTGTAGTTTTGGTGGCTGTGGATAGGTTCAGAAAAATAACACATTTCATCGCGTCACCGGCACTTCCAAATGCCAAGCCTCTGGCTCAGGTGTTCATCATGTGATCGTGAAGCTTCACAGGGTTCCTTCCGATGTGGTCTCAAATTGGGGACCCAGTTTGTTTCCAAATTTTGGAAAGCATTTTGTGCTCTACTTGGTATGCAGTTGTATATCTTTTCTGCCTTCCATCTTCAGTTGACTGGGCAGACAGAGCCCATAAATTAAAATTTGGAAAATTACCTCTGGTGCTTTGTCTCTGAGAACCAGAAGGATTGGGCATTTTATTTCCCATTGGTCGAATTTACTTTAAATAATCGTAACCAGGAGTCTACTGGCGAGTCACCATTCTTCAGTGCATACGGTTTTAATCCGTAATTTGGTACCTTTAGTAGTAGGGGTGCTTCTGGAGTTCCTGAGGAGGAGCATTTTGCCTCACCACTCTCTGCAGTATGGCAAGGAGTTCAGAGTAATTTGAAGCTCATGGGAGACAGATACAAATGTATAATATAATGAAAAAAAATTCCGTATAAAATCACCATTAAATGTCAATGTTTATCAAAAAACCTTTAGATAAGAATCCATAGGGATACAATAAATAAAGGAAATGATGATGAAATTGATATTAAAATTAATATTTGTATTCAATTATTAAAATAAATATATATTACAAATTCATAGACATACCAGGCAGGAGGAAGGCCCATAAATTATAGCAGCGCTTTACCAGAAAATAAAGTGCTTAATACAATGACTATATATATATATATATATATTATATTATAATATGTATGTGTGTGTATATATATTATATTATATTTATCATAAATAGCAAAGTGCACAGTGCAAAATTAAATATCAAAGTGATATGGTCAGGGCCGTATTTGCCACTAGGCACCCGTGGTCCCGTGCCTAGGGCGGCACGATGCGGGGGGCGGCACTTTCTGGCAGCAAAAAAAAAAAAAAAAAAAAAATATATATATAAATTTTTTTTTTTACATCCCCGCCCCCCGTCCCTCCCTCCGTTACACTCGGCTGTGTTCCGGGGGGGGGGGGGGAAGGGGGGGTTGGAGGGGAGGACAGGCGCACTTCTGCTGTCTATTTAAATACATGGCGGGCACCAGCATAGTGAGCTGACTAACCCCGGAAGTTCCATGGCCTGCACTTCCGGGGTCAGAGGCGCGCGGGCGCGGACAGTCAGCTCACTGCCCCATGCTGCAGCGTCCAATCCTGCAGATGACACACGCCGCGGAGGAGGACGCGTCTGCAGCTGGAGCAAGCCAGAAGAGGAGCCAGCCAGAGCAGGGCGGCGGGCACCGGAGCAGGTAAGGCAGAGGCAGAGCCTAGAATGTATGGCTCCTTACAGGTTAGTTGATGATCGTTGCAAATTGCGATGCCTCTTTTTGTCCACTGTAATCATGCAAGGGGAGCTGGGGGGAGAGAGGCTGAGGCTGGGGGGAGGCTGGGAAGAGAGAGAGGCTGGGAAGAGAAAGAGGCTGAGGGGAGTCTGGGAAGAGAGGGAGGCTGAGGCTGGGGGGAGAGAGGCTGAGGCTGGGGGGGAGGCTGGGGGAGAGAGAGGCTAAGGCTGGGGGGAGAGAGAGGCTAAGGCTGGGGGGAGAGAGGCTGAGGCTGGGGGGAGAGAGAGGCTGAAGCTGGGGGGGGAGGCTGGGAGAAGAGAGGCTGATTCTGGGGGAGGCTGGGAGGGGGAGGCTGATGCTGAGGGAGGCTGATGCTGGGGGAGGCTGGGAGGGGGAGGGGGAGGCTTGGAGGAGGAAGCTGATGCTGAGGGGAGACTTGGAGGAGGGGGCTGGGGGAGGAGGGAGGCTGAGGCTGGGGGAGAGGGAGGCTGAGGGAGGCTGGGAGGAGGGAGGCTGATGCTTGGGGAGGCTGGGAGGGGGAGGGCTTGGAGGAGGGAGGCTGATGAGGAGGGAGGCTGATGCTGGGGGAGGCTGGGAGAAGGGAGGCTTGATGCTGGGGGAGGCTGGGAGAAGGGAGGCTGATGCTGGGGGAGGCTGGGAGGAGGGAGGCTGAAGCTGGGGGAGGCTGGGAGGAGGGAGGCTGATGCTGTGGGAGGCTGGAGGAGAGAGGCTGATGCTGTTGGAGGCTGGGAGGAGAGAGGCTGATGCTGTGGGAGGCTGGGAGGAGAGAGGCTGATGCTGTGGGAGCTGGGAGGAGAGAGGCTGATGCTGTGGAGGCTGGGAGGAGAGAGGCTGATGCTGGGGGAGGCTGGGAGGAGAGAGGCTGATGCTGGGGGAGGAGGGAGGCTGATGCTGGGGGAGGCTGGGAGGAGGGAGGCTGATGCTGTGGGAGGCTGGGAGGAGAGAGGCTGATGCTTGGGGAGGCTGGGAGGAGAGAGGCTGATGCTGGGGGAGGCTGGGAGGAGAGAGGCTGATGCTGGGGAGGCGAGAGGCTGATGCTGGGGGAGGCTGGGAGGAGAGAGGCTGATGCTGGGGGAGGCGGGAGGCTGATGCTGGGGGAGGCGGGAGGCTGATGCTGGGGGAGGCTGGGAGGCTGATGCTGGGGGAGGCTGATGCTGGGGAGGCTGATGCTGAGGGAGGCTGATGCTGGGGGAGGCTGGAAAAGGGAGGCTGATGCTGGGGGAGGCTGGGAGAAGGGAGGCTGATGCTGGGGGAGGCTGGGAGGAGGGAGGCTGATGCTGGGGAGAAGGGAGGCTGATTGCTGGGGGAGGCTGGGAGGAGGGAGGCTGATGCTGGGGGAGGCTGGGAGAGGGAGGCTGATGCTTGTGGGAGGCTGGGGGAGAGAGGCTGATGCTGGGGGGAGGCTGGGAGGGGGAGGCTTGGAGGAGGGAGGCTGATGCTCAGGGAGGCTGGGAGGCTGATGCTGGGGGAGGCTTGGAGGAGGGGGGCTGGGAGGAGGGAGGCTGATGCTGGGGGAGGCTGGGAGGAGAGAGGCTGATGCTGGAGGAGGCTCATGCTGGGGGAGGCTGGGAGGAGAGAGGCTGATGCTGGAGGAGGCTCATGCTGGGGGAGGCTGGGAGGAGAGAGGCTGATGCTGGAGAGGCTCATGCTGGGGGAGGCTTGGGAGGAGAGAGGCTGATGCTGGAGGAGGCTGATGCTGAGGTAGGCTGGGGGAGAGAGGCTGATGCTGGGGGAGGCTGGGGGGGAGAGAGGCTGATGCTGGGGGAGAGGCTGCTGCTGGAGGCGGGGGGAGAGAGGCTGCTGCTGGGGGAATGGGAGAGAGGGGCAATGCTAGAGACAGAGGACAAGGGTTGAGGGATAGAGCAATGACAATATCGATGGGGGGGGAGTGTAAGGACTCAGAATAAGAGGGGGGCAGCATTGGGAGCTCATTATGGAGAAGGGGCAGCATGTGTGGGCTCAGTATGGAGTGGAACAATGTAGGGGGAGTCAATATCAAGAGTGGGGTAGTGTGTGTGTGTGTGTGTGTGGGTCTCAGCATAAGCGCTAGTGTGGTGGTCTTAGTATGATGAATGGGGCAGCATGGAGGTGTCATTATGGAAAAGAGGAAGGCAGCATTAGGAGCTCATGGAGAGGGGCAGCATGCACGGGACACTGTGAGGAGAGGGGCAGCATGCACGGGACACTGTGAGGAGGGGGCAGCATGCATGGGACACTGTGAGGAGGGGGCAGCATGCATGGACACTGTGAGGAGGGGGCAGCATGCATGGGACATTGTGAGGAGGGGCAGCATGCATGGGACATTGTGAGGAGGGGGCAGCATGCATGGGACATTGTGAGGAGGGGGCAGCATGCATGGGACACTGTGAGGAGGGGGCAGCAGCATGGGACACTGTGAAGGAGGGGGCAGCATGCATGGGACACTGTGAGGATGGGGGCAGCATGCATGGGACATTGTGAGGAGGGGGCAGCATGCATGGGACACTGTGAGGAGGGGGCAGCATGCATGGGACATTGTGAGGAGGGGAGGAGGGGGCAGCATGCATGGGACACTGTGAGGAGGGGGCAGCATGCATGGGACACTGTGAGGAGGGGGCAGCATGCATGGGACATTGTGAGGAGGGGGCACCATGCATGGGACATTGTGAGGAGGGGGCAGCATGCATGGGACATTGTGAGGAGGGGGCAGCATGCATGGGACATTGTTAGGAGGGAGCAGCATGCATGGGACATTGTGAGGAGGGGACAGCATGCATGGGACATTGTGAGGAGGGGGCAGCATGCATGGGACACTGTGAGGAGGGGGCAGTATGCATGGGACACTGTGAGGAGGGGCAGCATGCATGGGACATTGTGAGGAGGGGGCAGCATGCATGGGACACTGTGAGGAGGGGGCAGCATGCATGGGACATTGTGAGGAGGGGGCAGCATGCATGGGACATTGTGAGGAGGGGGCAGCATGCATGGGACACTGTGAGGAGGGGGCAGCATGCATGGGACACTGTGAGGAGGGGCAGCATGCATGGGACACTGTGAGGAGGGGGCAGCATGCATGGGACACTGTGAGGAGGGGGCAGCATGCATGGGACACTGTGAGGAGGGGGCAGCATGCATGGGACACTGTGAGGAGGGGGCAGCATGCATGGGACACTGTGAGGAGGGGGCAGCATGCATGGGACATTGTGAGGAGGGGGCAGCATGCATGGGACATTGTGAGGAGGGGGCAGCATGCATGGGACATTGTGAGGAGGGGGCAGCATGCATGGGACACTGTGAGGAGGGGGCAGCATGCATGGGACACTGTGAGGAGGGGGCAGCATGCATGGGACATTGTGAGGAGGGGGCAGCATGCATGGGACACTGTGAGGAGGGGGCAGCATGCATGGGACATTGTGAGGAGGGGGCAGCATGCATGGGACATTGTGAGGAGGGGGCAGCATGCATGGGACATTGTGAGGAGGGGGAAGCATGCATGGGACATTGTGAGGAGGGGGCAGCATGCATGGGACACTGTGAGGAGGGGGCAGCATGATGTGAGGACAATGTGCAGATCATATTTCATAATTGAGGAAGGTGTGGTGGATATAATTTATAAGGGAGGGCAGTGTGTAGTTTATTAGGGGCAGTGTGACAGTCACAGTATATAAGTGGGGATGGTGTGGTGGAAATATTTTATACCCATGCTATGTTTTGATGTGCCCGTGGTGATCCCCATTGGGGGGGGGGGGTTAGTGCCCTTCGTTTCTCATTGATACTTTTTAGGCTATGTGCGCAAATACATGCAGTTACGCTGCGCTTTGTAGCGCAGCGTAACTGCATGCGTCCTGCGTCCCCTGCACAGTCTATGGAGATTGTGCAGGGGCCGTGCGCACATGGCGCTTTAGAGCGCAGCGCTTCGGCTACTGCCGAAGCGCTGCGTTAAAAGAAGTGACATGTCACTTCTTTCCTGCGCTTTTCCGGCAGCTCCTGCTCTGTCTATGGCAGTAGCTGCAGGCAGAGCGCATGGAATCGGCGCTCACTACAGACATTTTCTGCAGCGATTAGAAGCGCACATGTGCTCTTCAGATCGCTGCAGAAATTTCTGCAGTGAACTGTACGCAACGTGCGCACATAGCCTTAAAGTGTTTTACAGAGTAGATCTGCCTTAAACAGATGTTGTTAGGGCCAGATGGATGGGCAGACCCGGGAGGTGGATCCTCTGGACCGAACTCCCCGAAGAGGGAACGGAGTCCGGTAGCCGGAGCACTTTAGGTAGCAGAACAGTCCGTGCACTTAGAACACAATGGAGAAGTCCCTGGGACCACGGGGTCACTGATGGTGGTCCGGGTGACGGAGCTCAGGTTCGGAAGCCGGGATGATGTCAGGCGGGGTCCGGAACCGTTGGAGCGAGATGGCGGATCACCGCAGGGAACCGGGATGGTACGGACTGTCAGGATGGTAGATAGGCAGCGTTCGGGGTTTGAGATACAGCAGGACCGGATGGCGAGGCAGGATCGGCTCTAAAGAGAGAGAGGGAGGGGGGGTAAGTATCTCACAGGAACACAAGGAGACCTGACTCCTAGCTTGGGAAACACGAAGAACAGGCCCCGCCCCCTTGGACATTAATCCCCTTTATACCCTGTACCTGTGTGCATCATTTCCTGTCAGTGGACACTGGCCCTTTAAGAAAGGGTCAGTGACCGCGCGCGCGCCCTAATGCGCATGCGCGCGGCCCGGGTGCCAGAAGCCAGGGCAGGAAGCTGAGAGGAGGAAGCAGCAGAGCCGGCCAGGGGCTGGGAAGCCGACGGGCGCCGGGAGCGGGGACCAGGGGGCCTGGGAAGCGCGGCCAATGGAGGCTGGAGAGCGGGGAGCGTGGCAGGTGAGCCGGGGAGCGGAGCAGAGGACCCGGGGAGCGTGACAGATGTCGTGTGCGAAAACTCAGTTTTACGTTGTCAATAAGGGGCGCGACCACTTAAAGTGCCTAGGGCAGCACGAAGGCAAAATACAGCCCTGGATATGGTGTATATGAATATGATATGGTATAAATGCCTTTAATATAAAAAAAATATAAAGTGTTAAAATGTGCTAATCTATAAAAGGGAATTATACCTTCCGTGTGGTCAAAAATGATTCAGGCGTGCCGCTATGCCCCTACGCGCGTTTCAGCGATCCTTTCCTCAGGGGGTGCACCGTGCACTTTGTTATATATATATATATATATATAATAGTCGTCATTGCATTAAGCACTTTATTTTCTGGTAAACCGCTGCTATAATTTATGGGACTTTCTCCTGCCTGGTATTTCTATGAATGTGTAATAAATATTTATTTTAATAATTGAACAAAAATATTAATTTTAATATCAATTTCATAATCATTTCCTTTATTTATTGTATCCCTATGGATTCTTATCTAAAGGTTTTTTGATATACACAGATACAAATGTATGGCTGACAAAAAACTCTTGCCTAGTCCAGACCTGAGTGGGAATGACTAAGGGGTACTTTGCACGCTGCAACATCACTAGCCGATGATAGCGATGCCGAGCGTGATAGTACCCGCCCCCGTCGCACATGCGATATCTTGTGATACCTGCCGTAGCGAACTTTATCGCTACGGCAGCTTCACACGTACTTACCTGCCCTGCGGCGTCGCTCTGGCCGGCGACCCGCCTCCTTCCTAAGGGGGCGAGTCCTGTGGCGTCACAGTGACGTCACACGGCAGGCGGCCAATAGAAGCGGAGGGGCGGAGATGGGCGGGAAGTAAACATCCCACCCACCTTCTCCCTTCCGCATAGCCGATGGAGGCAGGTAAGGAGATGTTCCTCGCTCCTGCGGCTTCACACACAGCGATGTGTGCTGCCGCAGGAATGAGGAACAACATCGTATCTCCTATTAGTGCGACATTATTATTATTATTATTATTATTATTTATTTATAGAGCACCATTAATTCCATGGTGCTGTACATGAGAAGGGGTTACATACAGAATACATGCACAAGTTACAGTAGACAGACTAGTACAGAGGGAAGAGGGACCTACCCTTGCGGGCTTACATTCTACAGACATTATGGAAATGTCCGACACTACACAGATCACCGATTTTCGATGCTTTTGCGATCGTTTATCGGCGCATCTAGGCTTTACACGTTGCAACGTCGTTACCGGCACCGGATGTGCGTCACTTTCTATTTGACCCCGACGTTATCGCAGTAGTGATGTCGCAACGTGCAAAGTACCCCTAAGTCTGATTCTCTACCAGGAACATAAAGTTGAAAATCCCTTGCTGGAAGCTGGGCCTAGGTTTATTGGTCCTTATAAGTTAACCGCCTTCATTAACCCAGTAGCATTTCGTCTGGAGATTCCTCATGCTCTAAAGGGCCATTTACACGCTGCGACATCGCTAACGATATATCGTCGGGGTCACGGTGTTTGTGACACACATCCGGCGCCGTTAGCGACATCGCAGCGTGTGACACCTAGGAGCGACCTTAAACAATCGCAAAAGAGTTAAAAATCGTTGGTCTGTAACACGTCGTTCATTTACCAAAAATCGTTGTCTGGTCAGTAGCGAGGTTGTTCGTCGTTCCTGCGGCACCACACATCGCTACGTGTGACACCGCAGGAACGACGAACATCTCCTTACCTGCCGTCCACCGGCAATGAGGAAGGAAGGAGGTGGGCGGCATGTTCCAGCCGCTCATCTCCGCCCCTCCTCTGTTATTGGTTGGCCGCTTAGTGACGCCGCAGTGACGACGCTGTGACGCCGAACGCACCTCCCTCTTTAAGGAGGGATTGTTCGGCGGTCACAGCGATGTCGCTGAAAAGGTATGTGCGTGTGACGCTGCCGTAGCTATAATGTTCGCTACGGCAGCGATCACCAAATGTCGCACGAACGACGGGGGCGGGTGCTATCGCGCACGACATCTCTAGCTATCGCTAGCGATGTCGCAGCGTGTAAAGCACCCTTTAAGATCTACAATGTGTTCTACGGGGCACTGCTCAAAAAGTATGTGGAACATTTGGAGCCATCCCCCTTTCCTCCGGCTCCAATCATGGTTGATGGTAATTTGGAGTTTCAAATAGCTATAATTGTTGACTCTTGTCTTCTGCGTCGTTCCCTTCAATACTTAGTGCACTGAAGGGTTATGGACCATAGGAAAGGATGTGGGTCCCAGCATCTGATGTGAATGTCACAAGAATGGTTCATTCATTTCATGCTGCCCATCCAGATAGGCCTAGTCCTGAGTGTCTGGAGACCACTCGTAGAAGGGGGGTACTGTCACTTTGTTTCTGGCCATAAGAAGTCACAGTGTCTGGCTACGCAATATGCTCTCTGACTTTCCATTGTTCCTGCTGTCAGTAGTGATTGCTATAGGTAGCTTTCCTGCTGGATTCATCTCTCTCCCTTTTGGATCCAGCGGGAGCTTGGCTTCCACTCAGCTGTTTATTATCAGTTTTCCCTTGGTGTTTAAATACCCCTTCCTTTGGACTGTGCTGGTGATATTTTCAGTTCCTTTAAGCAGAGGTTGCAAGCAGGTGGTTTGTACTTCTCTATGGTATTGTTGCTGAAAGCTCTGCTGAACTTATATCTTTAGTGATAAGTAGTTCATGCTTTTTCCCCTGTGTGTGTCCCCCTTGTGTCTTCTATAGTTGTTTAGAGGGGTTTACAAAGAGCTCATCCCATCCGTTCACTATTTAGAGCCCAGCAGTAGGGATACCTAGGGTCAGGTATCCGGCTTGGCACATTGGTGTAGAACCTATCTAGGGTGGTGAGGGACCCCAGGGACCATCGGTAGATTCAGTCAGGGGTCACCATCTTCCCACTCCCTAGACACAGGGTTTCCCTTCCCTTTTGCTATGCCCTTGGTACTTCCCCATACCTAGCGTGACAATAAGCTTCCCATTTCCATAGTGAGTAATAGTACTCACTGTACCCTACACAGTAAAAGTTCACCTATCTTTGTGCCCACACACAGTAGAAGTACCCTCTCTCTGCCTCCACACAATGGTAATGTAAGTATTCATGTCTCCCGCACAAAATAAAAATACTTTCTTGGTGTCTTCACACTGTAGTAATTCCTCCTATTTGGCCATGCCCAATATTAATGCCCCCTTTGTGCCTCTATGCAGTAGTAATATTTCCCTTTGTGCCTTCATATATTAATGCCACCTTGCACCTATACAGTACATAATAATAATGTGTTTGTATGCTCCTGTCTGTACTAGGCAGCTTGTCATCAGAGGCGCAACGCCTGACCTTCTTTGTCCATCTCCATCTTCTGGCAGATCACAGGCCTTAACACTAGAAGTCCCAGAAATTTCGAGCTCCCCCCTGAAGTCCCGAAAGAGGGTCAAATGACCCTTAGTCCAAACTGAATAGAACTAACTAGAAACTAAATGGCTAAACTCAATGGAAAACAACAACCTCCTGTGGTGCGACAGTAATGGCTGTAATTACAGAACAAAAGATGGTAATTATAGGATGTTAGCTAAAATCCTTCAGGTCATTCGACCCGTCTCTGGGTTCCAAAGGTAGAAATGTTAAATGACCCCTCTCTGGGACTTCTAGTGTTAGGAGTCTTGTGGCTCACCAGAGTAAGTGGCTCCGCAGGGAGCCATTCGTTCTCTTCTCAGCCATGGTTTTCAACTGCTTCTGTGTCCTGAGGAAGCAGATACCGTTTAAAGCTGTTTCTGCCCCCTCCGAGCCCTGTTGCTATTGCGAATGTTACATCACTGTATGTGGACAATCAGTGCACAAAAGACCCATAAATAGCCCCATAGAATATAACTTGTTTGTTTACTGTGCTTGGCAAACAGACATCACAGCGATGTAAAACAATGAAATGTATATATGGCTTACTGAGGCAAATTTATTAATGAAAAGGAATGTATCTACGGAAAAGTACATATGGATTAACCCCTTCCTAACGTGACATTCAGAAACGCCATAACTTGAGTATTAACAGCTGAGTCTGCTCTGTACAGAGCAGATGCTGTTGATATGATACAGCCAGCACCAGCCTCTAACAGCAGCAATCTGAGTGCACAGTGGACGTAAACATTACGACGTCCATCATCCCTATATGATGGGATTGCATGATCTCATTGGTTGCCATATGAACAGGGGCCAAATAAAAGTCCATGTTGCCATTATACAAGTTTTTCCCATGTCAAATATGAATGTAGAAAAAGAAAAGAAAAAACATATCTGTTATCCTCCTAAAGGGGGCTTTACACGCTGCAACATCGCTAATGCGGAGTCGTTGGGGTCACGGAATTTGTGACGCACATCCGGCCGCATTAGCGATGTTGCTGCGTGTGACACCGATGAGCGATTTTGCATCGTTGCAAAAACGTGCAAAATCGCTCATCGGTGACATGGGGGTCCATTCTCGATTATCGTTACTGCAGCAGTAACGATGTAGTTCGTCGCTCCTGCGGCAGCACACATCGCTATGTGTGACGCCGCAGGAACGAGGAACCTCTCCTTACCTGCCTCCCGGCCGCTATGAGGAAGGAAGGAGGTGGGCGGGATGTTCCAGCCACTCATCTCCGCCCCTCCGCTTCTATTGGGCGGCCGCTCAGTGATGTCGCTGTGACGCCGCATGGACCGCCCCCTTAGAAAGGAGGCGGGTCGCCGGTCAGGTATGCGTGACGGGTCTGCGCGATGTTGTGCGGCACGGGCAGCGATTTGCCCGTGTCGCACAACAGATGGGGGTGGGTACCCACGCTAGCAATATCGGGACCGATATCGCAGCGTGTAAAGTAGCCTTTAGTCTGCAAAATCGAAAATTGTTTGGCATAATCAAAAGACAAACAAACGACCAAAATTGGCATTTTTCATTCAATAAAATTGAACTGATGGCAGCCGAAACACCGTTCACACCCCAATAAAGTATTGTCATCATTAATAATGACAGCACCACATGTATAAAAACAAGCTGTACCATAAATCTATCGACAGAAAAATAGAAAAGATCTAGTTCTCAATATTGTGTTGTGCATCCCTGGTTTAGACAAAAATTTCTTCAGTTCACAGAACGAAGATTCGGTAAACACTTTATTCTAGTAGTGTTCACAGTGATAGAAAAATACTCTCTATATCTGATTTGTTCCAGTAGGCACTAGACGCTTGAACACTGTCAAGCGGGGGCGAGGGAACGCCTGGCGTGTGGCACAGCACACAGGAATAAAACCGGGGAAGATGTAGAGGAAGGCCCTGGTGATAGTGAGAGGGATCACCACCTCACACTCACCTGTGACTGATCCCTGAGCTCCCTAACATCCCTAGATGGGTGCTTCCTCCACCCCTGTGCGAAATTACTCTGACTAATGAGTAGGTCAGCATGACACTAATCCCACTACTAAAACAACAAATAATAATAAAACAACACAAGGAGAGTAAGACAAATGGGGTGGTGAAAGACACAACAAATAACACTCCTAGGTTTCTTCAGTCAGAAACTTCACAGCTGCGACTGAAACACCTCAGGTACTCCAGAGACAGGCTCCTTGAAAGTGGTCAGTATAGAAGATCTATCACAGGCATGGAGTAAAGGCAGGAGTGGGTAAATATAGTGGAAATGTGTAATGACAAGATGCTGCTGCTTTGCTAAAGGCTATATGTAATTTCAGCCAGAAAGGAAAGGGTTCTTAACCCTTTCAGCATCAAAAGAAAGTAAATCCACCCCAACACAAAATGTAACCTGTGAACGTGACACACTCGTGACAAACATTTACTCATACCTACAGGATAAAATCTTGCCAGGATTCTTTTTGCAGAACCATGTGAAGGTGGACTGCAGATCAAAGCTTATTAATGGCCCCTGAAATGCATGTATTGACATACCTCAGGGGTTATATCTTGCTTGATACCACATCAAAATCACAGAAGATACAAGCTTCCAAGCAATGGCCAATTAGTTTCACCTTCTGAGTTCTGTCTGATCTCTAGAAGTATGAAGTTTACGACATTATTGCTGTATACCAGATCACAACTCTAGGGGTAAGTTCACACAGTGCGTTTTTCGCTGCGTTTTTGCACGTTTTTCGGGTGCGTTTTTGGCCTCAAAACTGCATGACTTTGCTTCCCCAGCAAAGTCTATGAGTTTTCATTTTTGCTCTCTGCACACAACTTTTTTTTTAAGCTGCGTTTTTGAGCTTAAAAAAAATGGACATGTCAATTCTTTCCTGCGTTTTTCTGCGTTTTCCCCTCATGCAATGCATTGGAAAAACGCAGAAAAATGCAGAGATCAAAAACGCAGCCAAAAACGCACCAAATCGCGGCAAAAACGCATGCGTTTTTTGCCGCAGGTGCGTTTTTGTGCGTTTTTAGCGGCCAAAAACGCACAAAAACGCAGCGTGTGCACATAGCCTAACAATTGTACTTCTTACATGGAATTTTGTTTTTTTTTCTGTTTAGGCTTTTACTATAAAGGATACTGATTTTTGATTTACTTAACTGTACTGACTTGTCGACGATGGATAGGGACCGAGACAAGATGGTGGAGAGGATAATACACCTCACCCTAGAGATCCTCTTCCGGCTTACTGGAGAGGTGAGAGATTCTGATGACGTCACATTACATCATTCTTATCTATGGGAATAACAGATGGACAGAACTGGAGAGGTGAGGACTCTGGAAATGTCTGGAGTGAGATTTCTTACTGTGTCTCTCCATAACCAGGATTACACAGTAGTGAAGAAGACCTCTAGTGAGCGCTGTCAGGCCCCTGTGTCTGAGGGATGGGGAAGACCCCTGAGCCCAATCACGGGGCCTCCACCTCACCCCCCGATACATGAGGACATCAATGACCAGAAGATCCTAGAACTCACCTACAAGATGATTGAGCTGCTGACTGGAGAGGTGACACTGCTGGGAATGCTGGGACATTATACAGTAACGCTATGAAGGGATCGGAGGTGACGGTATCATTGTATGTGTCAGGTTCCTATAAGGTGTCAGGACGTCACCGTCTATTTCTCCATGGAGGAGTGGGAGTATTTAGAAGGACACAAAGATCTGTACAAGGATGTCATGATGGAGGATCCCCAGCCCCTCACATCACCAGGTAATAGACAGGACTAAATATACACGGCCTATTATTATCTGTATGTAAGGAATGAATTCAGTCCCTGTATGTGTCTCCTCCAGGTCTATCCAGTAAGAGGACAACACCAGAGAGCTGTCCCCGTCCTCTTCTCCCACAGGACTGTAAACAAGAAGATCCCGATGTTCCTCAGGATCATCAGGTAGATGGAGAGAAGGTGCCATGAAATCTCCCTATGATGTGTAGACGGCTGTGAAGGTCTTGTGCTCAGTCTTGTTTTATCCTCCAGTATTATATGGTTTATACTTGTGTAATGAGAGCGATGGAGATGGCAGGATTAGAGCTGATCATAGATGGGACTTCTCCATCTGTCTGTAACTTTTACAATATTTGTTTCAGGGTGAAGATCTGCCCCATATTAATACTACAGAGACATATGTGAGGGGTGATGAGTGGAGTAAAGAGGAGATTCCTACAGATGACCGCCCAGGTGAGTAGTGACCACTAAATGCAGAGAAGTCACAGATTCTTCTCGTATCACAAACGTGAGTACATGCCTTACAATTTTGTAAATCTTTTCATGGGACAATACAGAAGATCTGACCCTGTGATACAATGTATAGTGTCAGTGTGCAGCTTGTATAACAGTGTAAATTTAGTGGCCCCTAAATAACTCAACACAGACATTAATGTCTAAACCACTGGCAACAGTAAGTACACCCCTAAGTGAAAATGATCAAATTGTACCCAATTAGCCATTTTTCATTACTGTTACAAGGTCTCAGGTGTGAATGGGGGCAGGTGTGTTACATTTGCTATTATCGCTCACACACTCTCTCATACTGGTCACTGGAAGTTCAACATGGCTCCTCCATGGCAAAGAATTGTCTTAGGATCAAAAAAACGGAATTGTTGCTCTACATAAAGAAATAGTATGCAGAGGTCGTTTTTTCAGAAAAGATTTATGAGTGCTGTCAGGAAGGGGGTCCGCCTGTCAGTGCTCAGACCATATGCTGCACACTGCATCACATTGCATTGCTCTGCCTTGCTGTCATCCCAGAAGGAAGCCTCTTCTAAAGATGATGCACAAGAAAGTTGCAAACAGTTTGCTGAAGACCAGCTGAAAGTTTTATACTTTTATTGTGGACAATATAAACGTATCCTCTCCCTTCGTAAACTGGATAACAGTTCGGTATTCCAACATAATAATGACCACCAATACCTCCAAGACCATCACTGTCTTGCTAAATAAAATGGAGGATAAAGGTGTTGGAGAAGGCCAAGCATGTCTACAGACCTAAACCCTATTGTGGGACCTTCTGAAATGGAAGGTGGAGTAACGCAAGATTTCTAACTTCCACCAGCTTTGTGATGTCGTCATGGAGGATGGAAGAGGATCCATCGGCTCCTGTGAAGCTCTAGTGAT
This sequence comes from Anomaloglossus baeobatrachus, assembly GCF_048569485.1. Lineage (NCBI taxonomy): Eukaryota > Metazoa > Chordata > Amphibia > Anura > Aromobatidae > Anomaloglossus > Anomaloglossus baeobatrachus. The sequence goes on along the minus strand of NC_134357.1, from coordinate 567,488,212 downwards.
CTCCAGACCCAAGAGAGTTAAGGCCATGCTTGAAAATAATGGTCACACAAAATATTCAAACCAGGGACACAATTTGGCCATTTTTACCTAGGGGTGTACTTATTTTTGTTGCCAGCTGTTTAGATATTAATGGCTGTGTGATGAGTTATTTACACTGCTGCACACTGACACTGTACATTGTATCACAGGGTCAGATCTTCAGTGTTGTCCCATGAACAGATATAATAAAATAGTAATAAAAAATGTCAGGGGTGTACTCACAATACTGTGTCCCATGTCCAGAATTATTTTTTAACTAGTAAATATAAGCTGGTGACAATTCTCTCTCTAAAGAAGCACAAGACAAGAGGATAAAACAGGATTACTTGGTTGGGATGGATGGGGCTCTTTAGCTTTTTACAGTGGTGATGGTTTTTGCTTTCAGTCATCGGACACCAATCAGGATCCCTATTCTTTTGTGAGGAAAGCTATATCTACCGTGTTTTCTTGAAAATAAGACCTCACCGAAAATAATATATAAAAAAGAGAAAACCCGGCTCAGCCATGTAAGTGGTGCTCAGAAGTAAATATAGTCAATATAATAAAGATAACTTCGGCACTCATGCAGGAATAATAGAGAAAGATGCGAAAAAAATTCTTTAGTGTTTTTTATTGTGAAGAAAATTAACAAAAAGGAATCCCTTGTGTATTACCACCAACGTTTCGGCCTAGAATTTTTCTGCCTTTATCAAGGTGATAGGGATCTATATATGAAACAAATATCACATTTATTGTGCGTACAGTAACATAGAGAACATGCAAGTATGAAAAATATAATTTCACGATTTTGTAGTAAGGACATCATGTAATTATGAAAAAAAACAAGACGATATATCTAATACCTAACAAACATAAAAACGAATTTTGATAATGTTTCTCAAAAACGCATGTCATGATGAACGATAACCATTCTAGGAAAGAAGAAAGAAAGTATAACAATACTCGAAGAATAATTTACAAGATCAATACTATCTTTGGCCAAATGAGGTCCGTATGAACGAGAGGAAAAAAAAGGAAATTCAAGCAGAAACACAGAAAAACACAGAATAAAAAGGGAAAAAGAGGAGACCAATGCTTATACATCCATTATCTCATGTGTTCGAAGAAGCGGGAAGAGTCCTTTATTTATCCACCAATTGAGTATTTTTGAAAAAAAAGGAAAAAGAGGATTTTTTTCTATGATGGAGGTCTCATTGGACTTCGTCCATTGTAGATCATATGACTGGTCCTATAGACAAGGTTATTAAAAATGGTGTTAGATCCCCTATATGTAATAAATATGTACAGAATCGGTATACCAATCAACGTACCTGCTGCAATGCTGCAAGTATAAGGAATGTGTTAATCCTTATGGGGGTAGAGAGAGTAAATGATATGCTGCTGCGGAATTGTAAACGGAATCTGATGACACAATAGGATCAGAATATTCAAGGAGATATATGTAATCCTATGTAATTATATCATCCGATGAACGGACCCGGTATCATATAAAGTGATACTTGTATCTCTCTGGTCTGGAACAGAGGTACGTAAACACCGAGTTGGTTGCGTGTTTCTAAAGGATTCAAATGTCAGATAAATGCATTCTGTGTACCATTACATGACACCCATAATAGAATATGTGCAGGGGTGTACATACCTGAAAGAACAGAATAACTGAATAATTTACATGACCCCCCCAACCTAGGCAGGTGTAACCTCACTCTGGGATTATACTGATGATAGTTATTCCTAAAAGGGTCATATGAATAATGTATATGAGAGCAAAATATGCCATATGAACAAATATAAGGGAATTCAGGTTATACTACACATACCTATCCAGCAGTGAATCCAAACCTGGATCAATTAGAAGTATGTACTGCAATGGCTCTGACATGCATATGCTCTATAACCAAGTGATAATCCGGTATTAGATGAAAATGTGTACCATATTTGTCGGACCATAAGACGCACTTTTTCCCCCCCAAATGTTGGGGGAAAGTGGGTGGTGCGTCTTATAGTCTGAATATAGGGCCGGGAATGAGGGTGCTGTGGTGGAGCGGGTCATCGGGGGCAAGAGCAGGCTGCAGCAGCGCCTGCCGTGACCACGTGGACCCGCTCATTTAATATGCACACCCATCCTCCCGCCCTTCTCTCAGCACTGAAGCAGGCGCTGACAGGTGGGCGGGATGATGGGCGAGGGATAAACAGCCAGCCCGCATGATCACCCCTGACAACTACAGCCTGGAGTGATCATGTGCAGCTGTATTCACTGCTCCCCGAGCATCATCATCAGCGCGGGGTGCAGTGAATCAGTATATTCACCTGTCACCGTTCCCCTGCAGCACCGCAATCTCCTCCTGGCTGCTGGCGGCCGCTGAGTGGAGCCGTCCCCGTTCCCCTGCAGCATTGTGATGTCCTCCTGTGCCAGCGGCGGCCGCTGAGTGGAGACTAGCGGCGCGCACAGCGATGATGTCATCGCTGTGCGCACGTGTCCACACGCAGCTGCCGCTGGCACAGGAGGACATCGCAATGCTGCAGGGGAACGGGGACGGCTCCACTCAGCGGCGCTGCCGCTGACACAGACGGGAGGAGGAGAGATGCTGCAGGGAGTGAGGTGAGGCAAGGTGAGTATGAACATTTTTTTTTTGCAGCAGGGTGGGGGCATATGAGCAGGATGGGGTATATAGCAGGATGGTGGTATATGAGCAAGATGGGGGTATACAGCAGGTTGGGGGTATACAGCAGGTTGGGGGTATATAGCAGGATGGGGGTATATAGCAGTATAGGGCCATATGCCAGGATGGGTTACCGTATATAGCAGGATGGGGCCATATGCCAGGATGGGTTACCTTATATAGAAGGATGGGGCCATATGCCAGGATGGGGTATATAACAGGATGAGGGACATATACTGTATATACAAGGCAGGAGGATCATTATCAGGCTGTGGTACCTTAGTAGAGAATTTCGAGACATTACCCCCATAACAGTGTCAGCAGCAGATCCTCGCCCCATAACAGTGTGTCATGACTCCCATTTTTTGCTTAAAATTTTATTTTCCTGCTCTAAAACCAGGGTGTGTCTTATGGTCCGGTGCGTCTTATAGTCTGAAAAATACGCTATATATCTATGGAGTCATACATACCCCATTCACAGGACATGAAAATATAAGCTTCAGTGGTAGACAGCAGTTAATTTTCTCCACAATAAACACTAAAGAATTTTTTTCGCATCTTTCTCTATTATTCCTGCATGAGTGCCGAAGTTATCTCCCCGAAAATAAGACCTAGCAGGATTTTTCAGGGAGGCTTAAATATAAGACATCACCCGAAAATAAGACCTAGCTGCAGTCAATAATGAAGTGTCTATGCAGCAGTAAAAAAGTTAAAGACACTGCAGGACACTTCATTATAGACAGCGGACACCCTAAAAGGACAGAAAAAAGAAGATAGAAGACTCCGCAGTCATACCAGACGCCAACCGGAAGCAGGGGAGTGCATCAAGGTCCTGCAGTGGAACTTCACATCAGATAAGGCACACATACACAAGAACGCACACACTACAGATCGCATCCACACACCAGATAAGGCACACATACACAAGAACGCACACACTACAGATCGCATCCACACACTCACCACATCCAGCGATATTGATTGCTTCTTGGCGCTTGTAAGGACTAGCGACACTGTGCAGTGGATCTCCCAGGACCTGCGGGAGGATCACATGGCCAGAAGCACGTCATATCTCCGGATATTGTCAGTGTGTGCGCGCGTGATTATACAGGTATATGTGATCGGATGTGTGAGTGTATGCAGTCTGATGTGTGAGTGTTGGCCGGACGCAGGGAAGGATGGCGTGCAGCACATCTGCCTGGAGCGCCCACCGGAGATCAGTGGGAGGAATGATGTGTGTGTATGTGTATAGGCTATCTCATCTATGTATGTCGGCCAGATGCAGGGGAGGCGTGCAGCACAGAGATCCCAGGGAGGAATGATATGGAATCTGATGTGTGTGTGTGTGTCTTGTCTATATGAGTGTATGCTATCTGATGTGTGAGTGTGTGTGCTGATGTATGTGTGTTGGCCAGACGCAGGGAGGGCGACATGCTGGGAGATCTGGGAACAACACAGATGCCCGTGGCTGGTAAGTATGATGATCCTGGGAAGGGGGAGTCTGCCTTTTGTGGGACGTAAACTTACCCCAAACCATGTCTCCTCGTGAATAAGACACCCCCTGAAAATAAGACGTAGTGCTTTTTTCAGAGCAAAAAAATATATAAGACAGTGTCTTATTTTCGGGGAAACAGGGTAGCTCATCCAAATCTTCCTACTAGGATTGTGTCACATGACACATTTGGATTTTATATACTATGTATTGCTTAGGAGGAATGTGCCTGACAGTCAGTGTCAATGCTGAGGCAACTGTCTACTACACTGTAAAGAAAAAATCTACCACACATTATACTTTTCTTTGCAGTGGCCATCTGTATAGAAAAAAGAAGTCTTGCAGGTGCACACCCGCCAATTGTAAGCCGAAAGAATGCACTTTTGGTTTCCAGAGGGTGAATGGTCGTCTATGGCAGCATTTTGTGGTGCCTGTTTTGAGGTTTACTGTTATGCGGGCGTCACACGGGACGATCTATCGTGCGATTGCACGAGTGATCGTAACCGCCCCCGTCGTTTGTTTGTCACAGGCAATTAGTTGCCCGTGGCGCACAAAGTCGTTAACCCCCTGTGACACACACTTACCTCCCGAACGACCTCTCTGTGGGCGGCGAAAATCCTCTTCCTGAAGGGGGAGGGACGTTCGGCGTCACAGCGACGTCACACAGCGGCCGGCCAAAAGCAGAGGAGGGGCAGAGATGAGCGGGACGTAAACATCCCGCACACTTTCTTCCTTCCGCATTGCCGGCGGGACGCAGGTAAGCTGTGTTCATCGTTCCCGGGGTGTCACACGGAGCGATGTGTGCTGCCGCGGGAACGATGATGAACAACCGGCGCACAGAAGAAGAAACTACTTTTTGAAAATGAGCGACGTGTCAACGAGCAACGATAAGGTGAGTATTTTTGCTCGTTCACCGTCGCTCGTAGCTGTCACACACTACGATATATCAAACGATGCCGGATGTGCGTCACTTACGACGTGACCCCGCCGACATATCACCCAATATATCGTACCGTGTGACGCCCGCATAAGATTGTGATTTGTTTGCATCACTGTTAATAATTAGTGATGACTGAATAGTAACTATTCATGTTCGGTTTATTCATAACGAAACCCAAAGTACTATTCCGGTATTTGTCACAAATAACGAAACTAATGCAAGTCAATGGGGAACCTGAGTATTTTTCTCAAAGATTTCCAGAAAAATGCCTGGGTGTCACACTAGGTACGGGGAAGTACCAAGCGAGTGTCGACAAGTAAGGGACAGGGACAGGGACCCCTGCATCTAGGGAAGCGGGAGATGGTGACTTCTGACCAAACCTACTGCTGGTCCCTGGGGTCCCTCACTAGCCTAGATAGGTTCCACATCTATGCGCTGAGCCGGATTCCTGACCCTAGGTATCCCTAGTGCTGTATCCTAAAATAGGGAACGGGTGGGATGAGCTCAGTGCTGTGTCATGGTTGTGTAACGGCCGATGCCCGGTTCCGTGACCCAGGGGGTCGCTTTTTAAAAGGGGATATATACAGGGGAGATGATAAAGTTTATATCGAGACACCACTTGCGGGTTGCGGTTAAGGTGATGGAACCACCGCTGCACAGTCTTTTACCACTGGGGCTGATGGTAATGGCAGCTTGGATGTTAGGGTTTCCGCAAGTAGGGCCGGGCCCCAGGGAGTGAATGGTGGGATCCGGTGCAGAAAGAAAGGAGACCACACAATGGGAATACAGTGCAACTGTTGTTTTACTCACTGAGTTGTTGATGCTGCTGTGCTGGGGACGGCTGGTTCAAACCCCTAGTCCATTTTGTTCCAGTGCCGGTGTGGTAACATGGTGGCCTATTTCCCGGCACCTCTCACTGGTTCGTGGAACCCCGTAGCTTGGAGCGTCTGTGGGTCCCCTACTGTCTGTCGGCAGTCTCTCGTCCGTACGGCGGGCAGTGTGAACCCTGTAGGGTCATGTCCTGTTCTGGTCCCTGGCTCTAGCTTTACTGCTGGTGCCCCCGGATTCTTGGGTCAGTGAGGTCCTTGAAGGTCTCCTCACTGTGCAGGTATTTGTCAGGTTGCCTAAAGCTTTCGCCTGACCTAGGGCCCTGTGCCCCGTCGGTGCTCTGATTCCAGGGGTACCTGCCTGTGCCCTCTCTGGCAACCACTCTCCTACGCCACCTAGGTCACTGCTACACAACCCTGTCTGGAGACATGTTCGTCCCCTTCAACTCTCACTACTGGAATCCCTCTGTCTTTCTGTCTGTCCTCTTCCACCTGGTCGTCGGCTAGTGGACTGGACTGGCTCCACCTCTGGGTGGCCATCCATGGGGTCCCGGACTAGTCAGTCACCCATGGTTGGGAGTGGGAAACTGGGAATGTTCTGTGTTTTGGTCGTACCTGCAATGGTCTTCCAGGTCCCTGGGGGTAGGCCCTGCATCTTTGTCAGGATGCAGTACCTAGTAGTGCCCTGATGGGTTCAGGGGTGCTACACATGAACTACTTATCCACAGATGACTCAGGCAATTATACCACAGATGAGTATAAGCCGGCTAGCTTGCAACCAGAGCTTGAATGAACTAAATATTATCACCAGCATCAGTCCAGATAAGATGGGTGTATTTAAACGTAAGGGGAATACTGATAAGCAGCAGCTGGATGGAAGGTGAGCTCCCCTGGGTCCTAAAGGGGAATAGTTGAAAATCTAGCAGGAAAGCTACCAAGTACAATGAATACTAACAGCAGGAACAACAGAAAGTCAGGGAGCGTTTTGCGCAGCCAAACACTTTGACCTTCTATTGCCAGAGACCACATGAATGTTTAACTTGGGATACACCTGTGACATCAGGTTCCCCATTGACTTGCATTAGGTTCATTATTCTTGATGAATACCAGAATGGTACTTTGGGATTTGTTACGAATAATCCAAACATAAATAGTTACTATTCACCCATCACTATTAATAATATCATTTAGCTGAATATCTTTTTATTTATATTCACATTTACTAGCTAAATGTTATGTTATAAAACACCAGGATGACTTTTAGGTGATAAAAATCCAAAACAATCCGTTTTATTCTTGACAGATGATTGTCCCAAGAACGCAGAAGGACATTGGATATTTGATTATAAAGCAGATGATTGTGATATTAAACAAGATACATGTGAAGGGCATGCCGTAATACGAAATATAGCCCTTCATAGACAAGATCTATCATTTCATCCTTTAGAACTGGTCCCATATTTTGATTCATCACAGAACGTTACGGAAAATATACATCACAGAAGAGTTGGCATAAATCAAAGCGGTCACACAGGAGAGAAGCCATTTTCATGTCCAGAATGTGGAAAATGTTTTGACTGGAGATCACAACTTATTAAACATAAGAAAGGTCACACAGGGGAGAAGCCATTTCCTTGTGAAGAGTGTGGGAAATGTTTTAGAGAGAAATCTGATCTTTTTAGACATCAGAGAATTCACACAGGAGAGAAGCCATTCTCATGTTCAGAATGTGGAAAGTGTTTTAAGCAGAAATGGAGTCTTGTAATTCATCAAAGAAATCACACAGGTGCAAAGCCGTATTCATGTTCAGAATGTGGGAAACCTTTTAATAATAAATCAAGTCTTATTGGACATCAGTGGGTTCACACAGGAGTGAAGCCATTTTCATGTTCAGAATGTGGTGCACTTTTCACCAATAAGTCAACTCTCTCTAAACATAAAAATATTCACATAACAGCAAAGCCATTTTCATGTTCAGAATGTGGGAGGTGTTTTATCTGGAAATCAAATCTTATTAAACATATGAAAAATCACACAGGAGTAAAACCCTTTTCATGTTCCGAATGTGGAAAAAGTTTCACCCAGAAATCATGTCTTGTTTCACATCAATTAATTCACACAGGAGTAAAGCCATACTCGTGTTCAGAATGTGGGAAATGTTATACTTCTAAGTCAAATCTTGTTAAACATCAATGGGTTCATACAGGGGTGAAGTCATTTTCATGTTTAGAATGTGGGAAACTTTTTGCTGGTAAAACATCTCTTGCTACACATCAAAATATTCACAACGGGGAGAAGCCATTTTCATGTTTAGAATGTGGGAAATGTTTTAAGCAGAAATCGGTACTTTATAGGCATCAGAGAATTCACCTAGGAGCAAAGCCATTTTCATGTTCAGAATGTGGGAAATGTTTTAGCCAGAATTCAGCTCTTTATCGACATCAAAGAACCCACACAGGTGAGAAGCCATTCTCATGCCCAGAATGTAAGAAATATTTTACCAGGAAATCAAACCTTAAGAACCATCTAAAAATTCACACTGAGCAGAAGCCACTATCATGTAGCATACAGTATGTAGAAAGTGTATTCCCCGAAAGGCAGCTCTAAATGTCAAGAATGTCACAAATCAAAAACATTTTCATGTCCATAATATTTATGCAGAAATCCCATTTTTTTTTTTTTAAACCTCAAATACTTTGGCTTACCACGTAATCCATTCTATAAATATTTGCAATTCCTACAATTCTTATAACAAAACCAATACTTTGAATGTTTGATATGTTTATTAGTGATGAGTAAGCACTACCATGCTCGGGTGCTCAGTACTCGTAACGAGCAGTTGGATGCTCTGATGGGTATAACTTGAGTACCCAAATATAATTGAAGTCAATGGGGAACTTGAGCATTTTTCTTGAAACTCTTTTGACAAAATGCTCCAGTTCCCCATTGACTTCCATTATACTCGGACGCTTGAATGGTCGCAACTCAACTACTCATTACGAGTACTGAGCACCTGAGCATGGTAGTGTTCACTCATCACCAATCTTTATTAATTTGGTTGCTGGAGCTGGCACATCGGAAGATCAGATATTCTTCCTATAAAGCTCCTTAAATTAGATTCTCCAAATTATGAATTAAAATATATCTGTTTGTAACTCTTGTATCTGTCTTTTTTTTGGCTTTCTTTAGTTGATTTCTGGCCACAATCTATATTAGAATATTAGAACTTGAATGTGCATAGAAAAAAAAGTCTGTAAAACCAAAACGGTGCAAAATTTGCAGTGAAAACCAATTGCAAATATTATTTATTTTTTTTGCCCAAAATACATTTATTTATGTAATTGTCCCCAAAAGTGGTCAACCCCTTTAACCACTTCACCCCGGGCTATTTTCCGTTTTTGTTTTTTGCTCCCCTTCTTCTGAGAGCCATAACTTTTTTTAATCTTTTAGTCAATCATACCATATGATGTCTTGTATTTTGCGGGACGAGTTGTACTTTTAAATGAAACCATGAGTTTTAGCATATATTGTACTGGAAAACAACAAACAGATTCCAAGTGAGCAAAAATGGCAAAAAAACGGCAATTGCAGGATGGGTTTGGGGGAATTTTAGTCATCGTGTTCACTATATGGTAAAACTGATGTGTCGATGTGATGCCTCACGTTGGTACGACTTCGTAGACACCAAAAATGTATAGGTTTACTTTTATCTAAGGGGTTAAAAAAAATTCAGGAGTTTGTCCAAAAAAAAGTGGCAGACTTTTTACACCATTTTCCGTGACCCATAGTGTTCTCATTTTTCAAGATATGGGGTTCAGTGATGGCTTTTTTTTTTTTTGCATCTCAAGCTGATATTTTTAATGGTACCATTTTTGCGCAGAATCTATGTTTTGATCGCCTGTTATTGTAGTTTGCGCAAAATTTGCGACAACCAAAAAATGTAAGTTTGGCATTTGGAATTTTTTTGTCACTACACTGATCAGATTGAGTTTATATTTTGATAGATCGGGCGTTTCTGAACATAGCGATACCAAATATGTTAATTTTTAAAAAAATGTTAACCCTTTCATTTTCAATGGGCAAAATGGGAGTGATTTGAACTTCTAGTTTTTTTCCTTTTTTTTAATTTTTTAAAACTTTATTTATTTTACTAGTCCCCAGAGGTTCCCAACTCCAGTCCTCAAGGCACACCAACAGTGCATGTTTTCAGGATTTCCTTAGTATTGCACAGGTGATAATTTAATCACCCGCAAAGGTGCTGAATCCAACACCCATGCAATGCTAAAAAAATCCTGAAAACATGCACTGTTGGTGTGCCTTGAGGACTGGAGTTGGGAACCTCTGCCCTAGGGGACTATAAAGATCACCAGTCATTAATTTCTCATGATCAGAGCTGCACAGCTCAGAGCAGTTGAAATGCTGCTCTCCTCTTACAGCCAGCGTTCTGCCGGCTGTAACAAGAAGTGAGTCATGATAGCGACAGGAGTCATCACGTGACCGTGTGCCACCATGACAACCATTGGCTGCCCATGATCGCGCCACAGGGCCTCGGATAAGTGCGCATTACCCGCTGTGGCCATTTACATTGCGCTGTCACATTTTGACAGTACAGTGTAAAGGGTTAACAGGCTCGGGTGGATCTCGGATCCACCTGCACTTGATAGCCGCACATGTCTGCTGTATAAATCTGCTGACATGTGCGGGACTCACCGCCGGCTCACCGCAGCAGCTGGCGGTGATTACACCCAGTACATCCAATGTCGGTAAGAGGTTAAGTATATATGTTGTTTCACAATCTGGTATATTCTGTGATTGATGTGTAATATTCCACCTGTACTATATATTATCAAGGAATGGAACCAAAAGTGTAAAAATTATGGCCCCGGAATATGTATGAGACAAGAAGTTTTAAGAGATTTGTTGTTTTTTTTTTTGAGGAGCTTGTTTTCTGTATAAAAATCTGGAAAATATTACAAATGGTTAATAAAATCTGATTCATTAGTTTCTTTTATTTTTTACTAATTTGTAAAACTTTTCATGTTGAACTGTAGACATATAGTAATAGTGGATGCATAGCAGAATGTTTTTTTTTTCCCTCCAAATTTCACCTCTTAAGTACTTAGATATTAGCCATCAAACAATTTGACACTTAAACAGTTCATTTTTTTTTTTTAAAACCAAGTGGGCATTACCAGAGAGATTTCACTGTGGGTGTGTAGTTCTTCCTTTTTGTGGATAGACTACATTATTACCGGATGGTGACAATTACACATTTGACAAAATTATCACAGGATAGGGGATATTACATAAGAGGGAGGAAAAGTTGTTTAGCATAGAAAAAAGGGTCCAGGACGTGGGATAGTGTTACGTGATGGGGCCAGAATGGAAAACATTATTACAGGAAGGGGCCAGGGCAAAACCTTATTAAAAAAAATGGGAAATATTATTACAGACAGGTGCCAGGACAGGGAACATTATTATGAGAGGTCGGGACAGAAAATATTATTACTAGCTAGAGGACGTTATTACAGGTTGGAGGACATTATTACCGGATGGAGACAATTACACATTTGAGGAAATTATTACAGGATAGGGAATAATACATGAGAGGTTGGAAAAGTTGTTTAGCTTAGAAAAAAGGGGCCAGGATTGGAGACAATGTTACATGATGGGGCCAGGATGAAAAACATTATTACAGGTAGGGGCCAGGACAAAGGACCTTATTATAAAATGGGAGACATTATTATAGAACGGGGGACATTATTACAAGAAGGGGCCGAGACGGGGGGACATTATGACTGGGTAGAGGAAGTTATTTCCGGGATGGAGGACATCATTACATGAGGGGCGACAATTACACATTTGAGCAAATTATTACAGGATAGGGGATTTTACATAAGAGGTTGGAAAACTTGTTTAGCATAAAAAAAGGGGCCAGGACGGGGGATAATTTTACAAGAAGGGGCCGAGATGGGGGATATTATTACTGGAAAGAGGAAGTTATTTCCAGGATTAAGGACATTATTACAGGAGGGGGGACAATTACACATTTGAGGAAATTATTACAAGATGGGGGATTTTACATAAGAAGTTGGAAAACTTGTTTAGTATAAAAAAGGGGTCAGGACGGAGGATATTACATGATGGGGCCAGGACAGGAAAGATTATTACAGGAAGGGGCCAGGATGATGGACCTTAATACAAAATGGGTGACATTATTACTAGAAAGCGCCAGCATGGGGAACGCTATTACTGGATAGAGGCTATTATTACAGGATAGGGGACAATTACATGTTTGAGGAAATTATCACAGAATGGGGGGGATATTATTTCAGGATTAGAGTCAGGATATGTGACATTATTACAGAAAGGGGCCATGACAGGGACATTATTACAGAAAGGGGATAGGATATTATAGGATGGACTAAATTACTGCAGGATGGGGGACAATATTACAGGATAGGGACCGGATAGGTGACATTATTGCAGGATGGGTGCCAAGACACAAAAATCACTGGATAAAGCCATGATATTGTACATTATTACAGGCACCCATACATCTAACCATCATACTGGTGGGGGCCTAGGTCTATATTTCTTAACCAGGGCCCATAGGGCTATAGTTATGCTACTGAGGAATAGTGTTTTGAATTAGGCAGGTGTGCAAAAAAATGCTGCAAAGAAGAATTAAAAATTAGTGTTAATAGTTTATTTTTATAAGTTAACCGAATGCAAAAGTGATTGAACACAGGAGAAATCTAAATCAAATCAATATTTGATGTGACAGCATAACTTCTTTTAGATACAATTCAATTTCCAGTTTTTAAAGAAACTGCAGGGAAGTTGTTCCAAACATCTTGGAGAACCAACCAGACATCTTCTGTGTATGAGGCTTGCGCAAATCCTTGTCTCGTTATGTTATCTCAGACAGACTCCATGATGTTGGGATCAAGCCTTTGTGGGGGCCATATCTTCCAGGACATCTTATTCTTCTTTACGTTGGAGATAGTTCTTGATAATATTAGCTGAATATTGTAGGCTTTTTTTCAGAAAAAACATTCTTCTATTATTAAAATTTGTGGCTTTGATTTCTATTTAATTTGAATTAGTTTTTAAGGCTACGTGCGAACTTTGCGTCGAGGTAGTTGCTGTTCTAAACACATTCTCTGGCAGAAATTGTCCTTATCAAATTTGGTTTTGACCAATAAACGCTAAAAAAAGCTTGTGTTTTTACCGTGTTTTAGCCGCGTTTTTACCGCGATTTACATGCTTTTTCATTGCTTAAAGTCAGATGCATTTTGAATACGAATACACTACTAAATAAAGTTTAAACATTCAAGCACTATGAAAAAAACGGGAAAAAATGATAACAAATATCATGATTAAAATCATGCACAAAATAGCTAGTTTTATTAAAATTATAACTGTTATAATATTTATGCATAATATAACATTAAAATATGGACTTTCATTAATTTAATTGTCGGACTATGTGTGTGTGTAAAGGGACATATCATGCCCTTATTAAGTAAAAAACGCATGCATTTATTTTGTCAAAGCATGTTTTCTGCATCAAAAAAGCATGTTAAACGCTGGGATTTTGGTTTAGGTTGCATTTTGAAAGTTCTCTTTGACTCTAATGTTAGCAAAACGCTGCCAAAATGGCAAAAACAATTGACATGTTGCTTCTTTAAACGCTGAGTCTTTGCCAAATTTTCTGCAACTAAAACGCTGCGTTTTTAACAGAATTGTGTGCACAAGAAATCACAATTTCCCATCGACTGCTTGAAAATCAAAACGCATGCATTTTGGCATTAAGTGGAAAGAAAAAGGTTTTGGTACCGTGTTAGCCAGTTGAAAAATGATTGATTGCTCTCAGTGAGAGGAACAAAATTATAATCTTGTAGTTGGGATACCTTTTTAATGGCTAACTAAAATAAAATGATGTTATAAAGCAAGCTTTCAAGACATCTCAGGTCTCTTCCTCAGGCATGGTATGACAAAATATCTGAAGAAACACCTACACAAAACAGGGCAGAGGGATGCATAGTAAAAGGACATTTAAATAAACAAACACTGAACTTAGAGAGTGAATCCTTAATTAGCTTTGATTAGTGGTGTGAGAGTTTTATTTTCCCAATATCCATGTAGGATCAGAGGTCTGGTGCCCTAGCAGTCTCTGGAGCAGACTCCTCAGATTTTGCAATGAGTCATAAATCCTCCTGACAGATTGAGTCCTGTGTCCACAGAGTTAAACATTGTGATGAATTTGTATTCCCAGACCCTGCGATGGCTCTGTGATCTGAAGTTGCCTTTTAATATGACTACTTTCATGTGGTTTTTGTTGTGTCCTGGAGCACAGAAATGTTTGGCCACAGGTAAATGAGGTTTTTTTTTTGTCAGTTATTGTGTGGCGGTGAGATCTAATCCTTGCTCTAAAGCTGGGTTCACACTAAACGACAGCGACAACGACGTCGCTGTTACGTCACCATTTTCGGTGACGTAACAGCGACCTTGTAAGTCGCTGTTATGATCGCTGCTTAGCTGTCAAACACAGCAGAAGCAGCGATTATAACGTCGCTGTGTTACATGTTCAGAGAGCAGGGAGCCGCGCTTAGCGCTGTCTCCTTGCTCTCCTAGGTACAGTACACATCGGGTTAATTAACCCGATGTGTGCTGCAGCTACATGTCACAGTGCAGAGAGCAGGGAGCCGCGCGCACTGCTTAGCGCTGGCTCCTTGCTCTCTTTGCTACAGTATACATCGGGTTAATTACCCGATGCATACTGCAGCCACATGTCACAGTGCAGGAGCCGGCGCTGGCAGCAAGAGCGGAGGCTGGTAACCAGCGTAAACATCGGGTAACCAGGGAAAGGACTTCCCTTGGTTACCCGATGTTTACGCTGGTTACAGCTTACCGCAGCTGCCAGTGCCGGCTCCTGCTCGCTTCATTTCGTCGCTCTCTCGCTGTCACACACAGCGATGTGTGTGTCACAGCGGGAGAGTGACGACGAAAAAATGAAGCTGGACATTCAGCAACGACCGGCGACCTCACAGCAGGGGCCAGGTCGTTGCTGGATGTCACACACAGCGACAGCGACGGGACGTCGCTGCAACGTCACAGAAAATGGTGACGTAGCAGCGACGTCGTTGTCGTTGTCGCTGTGTGTGACACCAGCTTAAGTCTCTGTCCTGTTTCTCCAACATAGAGACCCCCAATAGGACATAGTGCACATGATTAAGTACACCACGTTGGAAGAGGAACATGTGAATGTCCCAGGAATCTTATAGTCCTTCTGTGTGTTAGGGATCTGTATCCGGTCTTTGGTCTCTACATGAGAGCAGGATTTGCAGCTTTTTTACATTGCAAGGATAAGTTCCTCTTGGTGTGTCTGAGGACATTGAGCTTTGGATCATGATGCTCCTTAAATTAGGAGGTTGCCTGTAGCACAGCAATGGAGGATCTTAGAATATTGTCTTTAACCGGTCATCCTTGTGTAGAATGTGGTGAAGTTTCTTGGCCGTTCTTCTCAGTACCTCAAGCTGTGGGTTGTAGGTCACCACCAGAGGTACTCGACTATTTTCTATTAGCGTTCCTGTGTCTACAACGCACAGGAACTGCTATGGGAGGCAAAATGGCACCACAGTATGACAACCTTTTCATGACTAAACTGGAAAATGTCTTTTTAGCATCCTGCTCCCTTAATTATCTGGACTGAATCTGGGACATTCACATGTTCCTCTTCCAACATGTTATACTTAATCATGTGCACTATATGTCCTATTGGGGGTCTCTATGTTGGAGAAACAGGACAGAGACTGAGAGCAAGGATGAGATCTCACCGCCACACAATAACTGACAAAAAAACTCATTTACCTGTGGCCTAACACAACATAAACCACATGAAAGTAGTCATATTAAAAGGCAACTTCAGATCACAGAGCCATCGGAGGGTCTGGGAATACAAATTCATCACAATGTTTAACTCTGTGGACACAGGACTCAATCTGTCAGGAGGATTTATGACTCATTACAAAATCTGAGGAGTCTGCTCCAGGGACTGCTAGGGCACCAGACCTCTGATCCTACATGGAAATTGGGACAATAAAACCCTCACACCACTAATCAAAACTAATTAAGGATTCACTCTCTAAGCTCAGTGTTTGTTTATTTAAATGTCCTTTTACTATGCATCCCTCTGCCCTGTTTTGTGTATATATTTGTGTTTCTTCAGATATTTTGTCATACCATGCCTGAGGAAGAGACCTGAGATGTCTCGAAAGCTTGCTTTATAACATCATTTTATTTTAGTTAGCCATTAAAAGGTATCACAACTACAAGATTATAATTTTCTTCCTCTCACTGAGAGCAATCAATCATTTTTGGCATTAAAACGCTGCAGTTCAAAACGCTGCAGAAACGCATGAAAAAAACGTAAAGTGCGCACATAGCCTAACACTTAAAACATTTGTTCTATTTCATAATGATTAGAAGTCCAACCCTTGAGATATTGTTATGGTTGCCAAGAAGCGGTGAGCGTCCAGTAGTGGACCTACTGGACCGTACACTGGACTTCCCTGGAGGAGCTAACCTGGAGCTAGCCCCTATACAGGAACTGTCAGGCACAGCCCCAGGGAGCCTAAATGCACGATAGCCAGGACCAGTGGTATTGGGTCTTACAAACAGGAGAGTCTCAGAAGTCCGATACAGATTTGCTCAGGTGTTGCACGAATGTGGTAATCAGACGTGGTAGCTTCGGAAGGTAACCCGGTGAGCGGTAATCTTAGAGAACCTGTCCTCTACGACCTAGATGACAATGCACCTAGAGGACCTCGGCAGATCTGTTTTGAAGTGCATTCCAATGTATTGCCACGGAGCAGATGGCACTAGTAAAGGAAGAAGAGGACTAGCAGGAAGTGTCTTCGGAGTCTTATTCCGCTCACAAGAGGGACAGGATGAGACAAACTCAGAATGTCCTGGTGTAGCTTAGGCCACCAGTAATGACGAGAGATCAGCTGCAGGGACTTCTTCTGACCAACATGACCTGCCAGTCTGGATAAGTGCCCATACTAAAGGACTCATTCTCTATCTGCCTCTGCAATGTATGTCTTACGCAGAGGAATTTGGTGCACATCAACTGGGGCCACCATCAGCTTGGAAGGCTCTATGATGTGCTGAGGCTCCTTCTCCTGGTCCAGGATAAAGTCGAGACGAGCGAAGAACACTGACCACCGGGCCTTTTGTAGGTTCAACCTCTAAGCCGACTAGAGATAGGACAGGTTCTTGTGGTCGGTGTAAATGATGACTGGATGCACCGACCTCTCCAGGAGGTATTGCCACTCCTCCAGGGCTAACTTAATTGCCAGCAACTTTCGGTCGACAGTCGACTAGTTCAACTTCGTTGGAGAGAAAGCCCTGGAAAAGAAGCCACAGGTTACTGTCTTACCCCCGGTTGTCCTCTGTGTTAGAACTGCACCAGCACTGGCGAAAGAGACATCCACCTCCAGGATAAACTGCTTGCTGGTCTCAGGTCTATGCAGCGCTGGAGCAGAAGCAAAGGCTCGTTTGAGGGACAAGAAGGAGTCTTCAATCTCCAAGGTCCAAATAGATTCTTCCCTTTTGCGAGTCAGAGCCGAGATAGGACGGACCAGAGATGAAAAGTGTGGGATAAACTGCCTGTAATAATTGGCAAAGCCCAAAAACCGCTGTATAGCCTTCAGACCCTCTAAACAGGGCCTTCCATACGGCCGACACTTTGTCCAGATCCATCTTCAGGCTAGTATCGGAGACTGTGTAGCCTAATAATGTCAACGAGGTTTCCTCAAACAAGCACTTTTCGAGTTTGCCATAGAGGCAATTCTCCCTCAACCTCTAAAGAACCAGACAAACATTCCTCCTGTGGGTAGGCAGGTCTGGCGAAAAGATGAGGATATCGTCCAGGTATACTACCACTCAGGTGTAGAGAAGGTCTCAGAATGTCATTTACGAATTCTTGGAAGACTGCAGGGGCATTACTAAGCCCAAGAAGCATCACCCGATACTCGTAGTGTACATAACGAGTGTTGAAGGCAGTCTTCCATTCGTCACCTGACCGGATCTGGACCAAATTATATGCTCCACGGAGATCAAGCTTAGAGAAGATACTCGAGTCTTGAAGTCGATCAAACAGTTCAGGGATAAGTGGCAGCAGATATTTATTCTTCACAGTGATCTTATTCAACCCCCAGTAGTCAATACAAGGCCGAAGTTACCTGTCCTTTTTCTTAACAAAGAAGACGCCCGCACCAGTGGGAGAGGAGGACTTTTGTATGAATCCTCGAGCCAGGTTAACCTTAACATATTCAGACATGGCTTGGGTCTCTGCCTGCGACAGGGGATAGATGCGCCCTCGAGGAGGAGTTGTATCGGGAAGGAGGTCGAAGGGGCAGTCATAGAGCCTATGTGGCAGCAGCTTCTCAGCCTCCCTCTTGTCAAAGACATCGGCATTGGACCAGTAGGTGGATGGTAGGCCCAGGAGATTAGCCCGACTATTTTTCCTGAATCCCAGTTCAATACTGGCTTGTGTGACCGAAGCCACGGTACTCCCAGCAGCAGGGCATGAGCCATTCCAGGAAGCACATGAAGAGCAATCTTCTCTGAGTGCAACGATCCCACTCACATCTCTAGGGCACTGTCACAAACTGGATGGGCTCAGAAAGATTTCTCCCACTCATGGAGGAGATAAGGGATAGGGTTAGGAAGGCACCAGACTGGAATATGGTGACAATTCACCACAGACTGCTGGATAAAGTTCCCGGCTGAGCCGAAGTCCAGGAACACACGCTCCATAAATTGGGTGGAACTGCAGAACAGGGATACCAGGACATGGGGAAATTAAGAGGACTTTCCATGACCTAGGGTGGCCTCTCCGATGGACCCTAGGCTCTGTAATTTCCTGGCTTCACAGGACAGTCCCAAATCAGGTGCTTAACACTTCTGCAGTAGAAGCACCCTCCTGCCATTTGCCGGGTCTCCTGACGTTGCCTGGCCTCTGTAATGCGGTCCACCTCCATGGGCTCGTGCGGGATAGCGGTCCGGGTTGAGGAAGCATTGGTCGCTGAAAGGTGGGTGCCAGATAGCATGGTCCTCATCTCCCTCTCACTGGTGACCTCTTTGGCATGCTCCTGCAAGCGTAGGTTGACACGGGTTGCCAAGTAATTCTGGTCATCCAGGGTGGAAGGGACGTCCCGGCTGGCCAGTTTAGCCTTAATTCTTCCACACAGTCCCTCCCAGAAGGCAGCCACCAACACCTCGTTCAACCCGAGGTCGGAGGACAGGGTGCAAAACTTGGTGTACTGCCCAACCGTGAGACTCCCCTGGTGGACTCTCAGGAGTGATGAGGCAATAATGGCGAGGCGTCCTGGCTCATAGAATACCTTGCAGAAGGTAGTTGGGAAGGTGGGCAGGTGATGGATGATTGGGTCATTGTTCTCCCAGAGGGTTTCATCCATGTCAGGGCCTCACCAGTCAGATGCAACATGATGAATGCCACTTTGGAGCGATTGGTCAAGTTGGTGAGATGAAAGCTCGAATTGCAAGGAGCACCGACTCAAGAAACCTCTGCATAATTTTGGATCACCTCCATACACTGGTGGGGAGGCCAGGCGAGATCTGGACAGGCATGCCAGTGGCACTACAGGGTCACGGGTAGCAGAGGGTGCCGTAATCTGCAAGGTTTACAGATGGAAGTCCATGGACGCCAAGTATTCGGCATGCGTCTCTGCACTAAGTTCTGGCAGGAGAGTTGCATCTCAAGAAGCTACCAGACGGGTCTCAGCGGATTTCATTTAAGCCTCTAGCTTTACCTGTGTCTCATGTTGGTGGGAGAGCTACTACTGCATCTCTGCCAGGCAGGTAGACTTGGTCCCAGCGGAGTCCATGGCATGAGCAAACTGTTATGGTCACCGAGCAGCGATGAGTGTTCAGGAGTGGACCCACTGGACAGTACATCAAACACCCCTGGAGGAGCTAATCTGGAGCTAGCTCCTATACAGTGACTGTCAGACACAGCCCCAGGGAGCCTAAATGCACTATAGCCAGGACCAGTGGTAATGGCTATTATGGACAGCAAAGTCTCAGAAGTTCGATACAGATATTCTCAGATGTGGCACAGAGGTGGTGACTCAGACGTGGCAGCATGGAGGTATTGACTTAGACATGACAGCACTGAGGTGGTGGTAAATCAGACGTGGCAGCACAGAAGTGGTGGAAACTACAGCCTCTAGGAAGAGACACAGGCTAGGGGGTACAGGTAACTGGTACTAGGACACAAGACGCAGGGCTAGAAACATTAACGGGTACGGGACCTGAGAACTAGCAACGCACTACGGATAGGCAACGTTGCTCAGGCATCTCCTCTAAAGAGGGAGTACCTTAAGTACCTTCAGGGTGATTGCTGACCTCAAGGGTCACTTCCTGATAATAGGATGCTGGCCCTTTAAGAGGCGTGGCCGAGCGCGCACCCTTTGGGCACTTCCAGAAGGCCTGCATCTGGTCTGGAAGTAGTAGGAGGCTGCGGTAGACTCTGCGGCTGGAACGAAGCACATGGACCCACCAGACAGGTGAGGAGAACGACACCCCCGCTGAGGCATGGGAGTGTGTGGGGGCACCACGCCGGGAACAGGCGCTATAAATATGCATTCACCAGACATATCTTCTTACAGGACTTTTATCAATCACCTTCTCCACAGACATCACTGCGTGAAGATGATATTGTGGCAAGACTTGCTGTTTGATCTGCATCCTCCTTCCAAGACCTATAGTTCTCAAATTGGTCAGCAAACCTTGTGAGACCAGTCTTAGTAAGCTCATGGCAAAACATGTACCTTGCAAAGTCAGGCATATCAGTTTTCTCTCATTTTGGAAAGACAATTACTGGCTGAGTAGTGCTATTCGTATGGTATGTAGCTTCTTGACCTAGAAACGTAATAAAGTATGGTGTGGCATAGGCATTTAGTTCAGTAACTGGTTTGATGTGCACAGTTTCTGCCACGTGAAGCTGGAATTATGTGGTTGTCAGACTTGCTGGTGTGACGCCCCTGGACTATCGGGTCATCACAGGGTATTGCACAATCTGCCCTCCCATGCAGTATCCACCTCCTTCTTGGTTTAGAGTCCCTAACTACATGGTGTTGCCTACATCTGCTAATCAAATCCTAGATGCACCCTGCACCACACCCACCAAACACACCAGTGGACAGCTTGAGTGGAATAGAGTCGCCCACCTGGGGGGTAGGGGAGGTCAGGAGTGTCAAGAGGAGAGAGTTGGGTCTGAGAAATTAAAGTGAGAGGAGGTCAGGAGCAGGGCTCCTGGGAAGCAATCAAGGTGGCAGATGGTGGTATGGGCCTAGAGGAGCTGGACCCCCGGTCGCAGGGGATCGTGGCAAGGGGCACGGATCTGTCGAGGAGGACACCCGGCAGCCTTTCACCATCACCGGGCTGGGACAAAGGCACGACGGGGTACGTGGACCCTAGGTCGGGGAGTAGCTTCAGGCAACCCGATAATTTACCCTAGTTGAATGGAGTCTTCAAGATCCGTTCCCACCAGCTCCAAAATCGGGGCATTAGGGCAACGAGGGGGATAGGACTTTCCAATTCAAAACGGTACAGAAAATCCCAAACGTGAGCCCTGAGAGCAAGCTCCCACACTTAGCCATAGTGGGGAGCGGGACCTGGCAAGTTCCATACTACCGGGACCACCAAAGAATTAAACTTAGTGCCAGGAGGCAGGTCACGGATCACCAGGCAGCACCATTGGGGACGGGACTCGAACTAAGCTCCCCTCAGCGGCAGTGGTGTCCAGAGACCCGTTTGACCAGTTGTCGGTGTCAGCTTAATGAACTGAGTGAGTACCACAGTGATCCCCTTGCATCCAACGACACTCCCCTTCGATCACCGAGCTTCGGGGTATCCCTCCTACCCGTGGAGGGTCACAACACCTGGCTACCCCATTTCATCATCCCTGAGTACTCCCAACTGCAGCAGTGGTACTCCTAATTACCATATACCACGGGTGTGCACTGCGCTCGCTTCCATTTCTGTCTTTTTGTGCGCTGTTTTCACTGCTTCTGTTTCTATATCGCTGCCTTTTTGTGTGCCGCCCCCACGTCAGCAGCCGGGCTGCTCGGATCTGGATCCCGGTGGCTCGAGGGGTCTCCGGACCCGGGGGGGTCGTGCGGCTCCTCAAACGAAGGGGGTTATTTACAGGCGATGTGTTAGAGTTCATGACGCCACCCGTGGTTTGTGGTAAATTGGGAGTACCACTGCTGCAGTTGAGAGTACCCGGGGGCGATAGAATGGGGTAGCTAGGTATTAGGACCCTCCATGGGTATGGGGGATACCCCAGGACTCGGTGATGGCTTTGAGAGGGTACCTTGGGGAGCGCAGGGGCCACTTTCGTACTCCCTCAGTTCATAAAGCTGACACCGACAACCGGATAAACCAAAGTTCTGGACACCGCTGCCGCTGAGGGGAGCTAGTTCGGGTCCCGTCCCCGATGGTGTTGGCTGCCAGACCTGCCTCCTGGCACTAAGTTACTTCTCTTTTGGTTCCGGTAGTGTGGAACTAGCCGGGTCCCGCTCCCCAGTATGGCTAACTGTGGGAGCTTGCTCTCAGGGTTCACGCTTGGGATTTTCTGGATCGTATTTGTGGAAAGTCCTATCCCCCTCATTGCGCTAGTACCCCGATTTTGTAGCAGGTGGAAAACGGATCTTGAAGGCTCCGTTCCCGTCGGGTAAATTGTCAGGCTGGTTGCCTGGAGCTACTCCCTGACATAGGGTCCACGTACCCCGTTGTGCCCTGGTCCCAGCCCGGTGATGGTGCAAGGCCGCCGGCTGTCCTCCTCGACAGTTCCGTGCCCCTTGCCACGATCCCCTGTGACCGGGGTTCCAGCTCCTACTAGGTCCAGACCACCGTCTGTCACCTAGTTACTTACAAGGAGCCCGGCTCCTGACCTCCTCTCTCCTTCACTTCCTACACTTCATTGACCTCCTGACACTCCTGACCTCCCCTTAACCAACCCCCCAAGTGCGCGACCCTATTCCACTCAGGCCGTCCACTGGTGTGTCTGGTGGGTGTGGTGCAGAGTGTACCTAGGATTTTGATTGACTGCTGTTGGCAACACCACTACTTGGGGACCCATAACCAAGGAAGAGGTGGATATTGCACAGAAGGGCAGATTGCACAATACCCTGTGATGACCCGATAGTCCAGGGCGTCACATTTGCATACATCTTCCACCTCCATCTCTACCTTCTTGCACGCTGCTTCTGTTCCATCTCAGTTTACCTTTGCGCAAAGGTAACTTGTATCTTAGTAGCCTTGGCCTCTGCACATGCTCTTATCGGCTGCTAACTGAGAGTTGAGTATTTTGAAGAGCGTGACATACATGATCACTTTGTTTGCTTAGTGGACATAGAGATGCAAGATTATGTCTCTGATATTTTTCCAATTTTTGCCTCTGTCACAGACTTAGTATCACTTATTGTGAGGTCTCTCTCAGAATTAAGTTGCTGGAAACTTTGCAGTTCGTCTAGAGAATCCTGTATATTATTTTTTTCATAATTATAACATATTGTTTGCTCTTCCCTGTACAAAGGTCATAATCTGCACAAAGTTGCCTTAGAGCTCCCTCTAGTGGTAGCTTGTGAGAAGCAGGCTGTGTGATGGTGGCAATATGACTCAGCACTTTTTGCCATAAGTCTAATACATTACAGGAAAGTTAATGTGTTACATTATCAAGGTTTTCTTTAACCTTCCATGTGAGCTTAGCCTTCTCACTGGACTGTGGGTTAAACTCTATACATTCTTTGTCTGATTTTGGATCTTGAAAAGGCCATGCAGTCTTTCCTTCAGCCATTGTCACTCACAGGCAAAATTGATCTGTATAGTGATGTGAGCTTCTGGAATCCTAGCACGGTCTATGCTGAGGGAGACTGGGCTGTTCCAGAAGAAGGTTTATTTTCAAACTGAATTCTTGTAGTGATGCACAATTACAGTGGGTAAAAAAGACAATTCTGAATTAGAGATGCAAAGACATGACTTTCATAACATGCCTGACATACAATGTTTGGCAAGAATAAGGCTGGGGTTACAGAAATACCGTGTTTTTCCGAAAATAAGACCTCCCCCGAAAATAAGACCTTCCCTGAAAATAAGACCTATGGAGGCTTAAATATAAGACCTCCCCTGAAAATAAGACCTAGGGAGGCTTAAATATAAGACATCCCCTGAAAATAAGACCTAGTCGCGGTCAATAATGAAGTATTCGTGCAGTGGTAAAAAAGTTAAAGACACTGCAGGACACTTCATTATAGACAGCGGACACCCCCTAAAGAAAGAAGATAGAAGACCCCACGATCATACTCGCCAGTCGCCGACTGGGAGCAGGTGAGCGCATCAAGGTCCTGCGGCGGAACACATAAACACACAAATCAGATCACATATACACACACACACACACACACTACAGATCGCATACACACACCATATCCAGTGATATCGCTTGCTTCTCGGCGTGCGTAAGCACTCGCGACACTGTGCAGTGAGCATCCAGGACCAGCGGGAGGATCACAAGGCCGGAAGCACTTAATATCTCCAGATATTGTGAGTGTGCGCGCGCGATTGTACAGGTATGTGCGATATCGTAAGTGTGTGTGAGTGTATGCTGTCTGATGTGTGAGTGTATGCTATCTGATGTGTGAAAGTGTGTTCTGATGTGTGAGTGTCGGCCGGATGCAGGGAAGGACGGCGTGCAGCACAGCTGCCTGGAGCGCCCACCGGAGATCACAGGGAGGAATGAAGTGGAATCTGATGTGTGTGTGTGTGTGTGTGTGTGTGTATATGCTATCTGATGTATGTGTGTCGGCCAGACGCAGGGGAGGACAGCGTGCTGGGACATCTAGGAGCCACACAGACGCCCAGGGCTGGTAAGTATGATGATCCAGGGAAGGGGGGGGGGGGTCTGCTTTGTGTGGGGGTTAAACTTATCCCAAACCATGTCTCCATGAGAATAAGACACCCCCTGAAAATAAGACCTAGTGCTTTTTTTGGGGCAAAAAAAAATAAAAGACAGTGTCTTATTTTCTTGGAAACAGGGTAAGAACAGAGGAAACATACAGGGAGAGACAGGACAAATTTCTAAAAAACAAATCTTATTGCATAGCAACATAACAGCAACAATACAATGAAAATACGATGCTGTATGATTCCTAAGTCATGGAACATGATATATTCTGTTTCACTGGGGCTAGTGGAAAGGTTCTGGCAGCCGTTTGGATTGGTGAGAGAGATGGGTGCCGCACCAGAGTATACAATGGGTGACGCTCAGTCAAACGACTATAGTGGACTCTCCCATAATCTTTGTGACAGGAATGACAACAATAGTGCTTCCGCTTTCTCTTACTTCTCTAGTTCCTCCTACTTCCTGTCTGACTCCAGGGGGATGATGGGAGATGTAGTTCTGTTCTCTGGAGGGTTATATAAAGTAGAGAAGTAACAAGTAAAGTCCTTTCCCTCCAGTCACATTCTGTCTGCTTGTATAACCGGCTCTGTACTGTTACCTATACACACCACCTTGCAGAGTATTACTGCTATACTGCCCTCCTGTCTGGGAGTGTATACATCTATATACATTGTAATGTCCTGTATGTATATATTCTGTACAATATGAATACATCTATATACAGTGCACTGTCTTGCTTGTATATAGTCTGAACTATATGTATACCTCTGTGAGGAATGTGGCATTCATACATGCCAGTGAACTGCCACTTTTCATATTTTCACACGTCCTGCCCTGCAGCAAGAAGCACCAAATGGCAGGTGACAAAGTCAATCAGAGCAAGAAACCAGAGCAGCCCCCTGCTGACCAAAGTAATTCACCTAGGGAAGTGGGCAGGCAACTGCAAGACTCAGGACAGCTTCAAAGGCATTTTGCAGTCAGTGTGGCTTCGGGGGCAAGGGGGGGGGGGGGTGTGGGGAGGGAATTGGGGGAAGTTTCAATATTGGGGAGTGCCTAGCTCCCACAGTTAGGGCAGGCATATTTCTGGCTTTATGATGACACACGTCACATATTTTTCCTTAATAGTGGGACTTACATATCAGCCCATAATTAATAACTCGCTGAGGGAATCTAACAGACCCATCATGTCTCATAGCTATGGATAGATCAAATCATAACTAAAAATGTGATGGTCATATCTTACACTTGGGACAATCAGATGTGGAGATATGGGGAAAACTGCCAATTCATAATTTTCTGGAAACTGTAGACACAGCCCATGTCGAGCCCGGTCAAAGGTCACAAAGGGGGCGGTACATGGGAGGTAAGTAGGTTCATAAATATAAGTGTGAACTTTTGAGGGTGTCTTTTCTCAGAGAGGTCATTTCGTGTAATGGGTGGGAAAGCCCAAGGAAACCAGTGGTTCCACAGCGCTACCCCTGTGCTGAGCCAACAACAAGGTAACTGATCCATCTGTGTATCTGCTTGCAACCATAACCTACTCGTAACTGTAATATCTGTAAATCTCATCTTTTATATAGTGTATTATCTAGTGTGCCCTTAAGGAGATTAAATATATAATTTAATCTTGGGCTGCTCTTTTCACTTGATCCCTAAACCCCATGTCCGTGATTGGTTTAGTACTACATGCTACCTGGGCTGGTTTCTGGCCCAATATAATTCTGCTAACGGACCAGGCCTATATCTAACAAGGACAAAAAGATTGACTGCACTCACCAAACTGAGGTGTGAACAGGTGTATAACTGAACATGACATACAATACAAAAAAAGACAGTTTGCACTCTGATAATGCTAAAGTATGGAAACCATGAATGTATGAACATGAACCTGCATTACTGCTAAAGAAAATCTAAGAAAAATTAGATATTTAGCATATATAAATGGCCATTTGTATATCTGCCCAGTTGCCACTTCACGGCATATCTCGTAACTGGGTACCTACACTATGCTGAAGCCTCTCTCCGGGTTAAAAACTTCCTGTGTATGTTCAAGTAGGAACCTGCTATATAGGATAAGATTACCTGTGGCAAGTCTTTTTGTCTATATTAAGAGGGTCATACCTTCTGATCGTGCACCCCTCCCCCACTTGCCACAGGTAATCTTATCCTATATAGCAGGTTCCTACTTGCCCATACACAGGAGGTTTTTAACCCGGAGAGAGGCTTCAGCATAGCGTAGGTACCCAGTTACGAGATATGCCATGAAGTGGCAACTGGGCAGATTTACAAATGGCCGTTTATATATGCTAAATATCTCATTTTTCTTAGATTTTCTTTAGCAGTAATGCAGGTCCATGTTCACACATTCATGGTTTCCATACTTTAGCATTATCAAAGTGCAAACTGTCTTTTTTTTTGTATATCTAACAAGGAACTGGTCATAGCTTACTGGACGGGCATAATCCTGTTTCACTGGAGCAAGTGAAAAGGATCTGTCGGGCTTGTCAGCGAGCGAGGTGTCGCGCCGGAGGTCGCGTGGCCTGCTCTGCCTCCTTCCCTGTGCCCGTGTGGATAGAAGGTGTCAGTGTTCCACTGCATCAAGTGGACTTTACGCACCCCTTGGGGGCATGGATAGTCACATGTTGGCGGAAGTAACGAGGATGTATCGCCTGGCTCCGACATATTAGAGACGTCAGGGTGGGTCTGCGAGGTGCGGTTTCGTCAGAGATTGACAGGTCGACGAACGAGCGGAGGGACATCTATGTGACCCCCTCCGGCTTGTTTGTGACAACATCTATATATAGTGTACTGTCTTGTATGCATATATTCTGTATTGTGTATACTTGTATATATACAGTATAGTGCGTTGTCCTGTATGTAGATATTCTGTATTGTATGTTTACATTTATAAATACCATTGAGAAGAGCTACGCATAGCTTCACTCCATATACGTGGTACAATCACGGCTCCGCTCCAAAAACACCATATACACAGGGCTCCACTATGTGCAAGTCGTCCACACGCGGTTCCATAATGTGCAAGTCGTCCACACGCGGTTCCATTATGTGCAAGTCGTACAAACGCGGTTCCATTATGTGCACGTTGTACAAACGCGGCTCCACTATGTGCAAGTCGTACACACGCGGCTCCACTATGTGCAAGTCGTACAAACGCGGCTCCACTATGTGCAAGTCGTACACACGCGGCTCCACTATGTGCAAGTCGTACAAACGCGGCTCCACTATGTGCAAGTCGTACACACGCGGCTCCACTATGTGCAAGTCGTACAAACGCGGCTCCACTATGTGCAAGTCGTACAGTTAGGTCCAGAAATATTTGGACAGTGACACAATTTTCGCGAGTTGGGCTCTGCATGCCACCACATTGGATTTGAAATGAAACCTCTACAACAGAATTCAAGTGCAGATTGTAACGTTTAATTTGAAGGTTTGAACAAAAATATCTGATAGAAATTGTAGGAATTGTACACATTTCTTTACAAACACTCCACATTTTAGGAGGTCAAAAGTAATTGGACAAATAAACCAAACCCAAAAAAAAATTGTTATTTTCAATATTTTGTTGCGAATCCTTTGGAGGCAATCACTGCCTTAAGTCTGGAACCCATGGACATCACCAAACGCTGGGTTTCCTCCTTCTTAATGCTTTGCCAGGCCTTTACAGCCGCAGCCTTCAGGTCTTGCTTGTTTGTGGGTCTTTCCGTCTTAAGTCTGGATTTGAGCAAGTGAAATGCATGCTCAATTGGGTTAAGATCTGGTGATTGACTTGGCCATTGCAGAATGTTCCACCTTTTTGCACTCATGAACTCCTGGATAGCTTTGGGTCATTGTCCATCTGTACTATGAAGCGCCGTCCGATCAACTTTGCGGCATTTGGCTGAATCTGGGCTGAAAGTATATCCCGGTACACTTCAGAATTCATCCGGCTACTCTTGTCTGCTGTTATGTCATCAATAAACACAAGTGACCCAGTGCCATTGAAAGCCATGCATGCCCATGCCATCACGTTGCCTCCACCATGTTTTACAGAGGATGTGGTGTGCCTTGGATCATGTGCCGTTCCCTTTCTTCTCCAAACTTTTTTCTTCCCATCATTCTGGTACAGGTTGATCTTGGTCTCATCTGTCCATAGAATACTTTTCCAGAACTGAACTGGCTTCATGAGGTGTTTTTCAGCAAATTTAACTCTGACCTGTCTATTTTTGGAATTGATGAATGGTTTGCATCTAGATGTGAACCCTTTGTATTTACTTTCATGGAGTCTTCTCTTTACTGTTGATTTAGAGACAGATACACCTACTTCACTGAGAGTGTTCTGGACTTCAGTTGATGTTGTGAACGGGTTCTTCTTCACCAAAGAAAGTATGCGGCGATCATCCACCACTGTTGTCATCCGTGGACGCCCAGGCCTTTTTGAGTTCCCAAGCTCACCAGTCAATTCCTTTTTTCTCAGAATGTACCCGACTGTTGATTTTGCTACTCCAAGCATCTCTGCTATCTCTCTGATGGATTTTTTCTTTTTTTTCAGCCTCAGGATGTTCTGCTTCACCTCAATTGAGAGTTCCTTAGACCGCATGTTGTCTGGTCACAGCAACAGCTTCCAAATGCAAAACCACACACCTGTAATCAACCCCAGACCTTTTAACTACTTCATTGATTGCAGGTTAACGAGGGAGATGCCTTCAGAGTTAATTGCAGCCCTTAGAGTCCCTTGTCCAATTACTTTTGGTCCCTTGAAAAAGAGGAGGCTATGCATTACAGAGCTATGATTCCTAAACCCTTTCTCCGATTTGAATGTGAAAACTCTCATATTGCAGCTGGGAGTGTGCACTTTCAGCCCATATTATATATATAATTGTATTTCTGAACATGTTTTTGTAAACAGCTAAAATAACAAAACTTGTGTCACTGTCCAAATATTTCTGGACCTAACTGTACACACGCGGCTCCACTATGTGCAAGTCGTACAAACGCGGCTCCACTATGTGCAAGTTGTACACACGCGGCTCCACTATGTGCAAGTCGTACAAACGCGGCTCCACTATGTGCAAGTTGTACACACGCGGTTACATTATGTGCAAGTCATACACACGGTTCTATTATGTGCAAGTCGTACACACGCTGCTCCATTATGTGCAAGTCGTACACATGCGGTTCCATTGTGTGCAAGTCGTACACACGGTTCCATTATGCGCAAGTCGTACACACGCGGTTCTATTATGTGTAAGTCGTACACACACTGTTCCATTATGTGCAAGTCGTTCACACGCGGTTCCACTATGTGCAAGTCGTACACACGCGGTTACATTATGTGCAAGTCGTACACACGGTTCTATTATGTGCAAGTCGTACACACGCGGTTCCATTGTGTGCAAGTCGTACACACACAGTTCCATTATGTGCAAGTCATACACACGCGGTTCCATTATGTGCAAGTCGTACACACGCGGTTCCATTGTGTGCAAGTCGTACACACACAGTTCCATTATGTGCAAGTCGTACACACACGGTTCCATTATGTGCAAGTCGTACACACACGGTTCCATTATGTGCAAGTCGTACACACACAGTTCCATTATGTGCAAGTCGTACACACACGGTTCCATTATGTGCAAGTCGTACACACACGGTTCCATTATGTGCAAGTCGTACACACACGGTTCCATTATGTGCAAGTCGTACACACACGGTTCCATTGTGTGCAAGTCGTACACACACAGTTCCATTATGTGCAAGTCGTACACACACGGTTCCATTATGTGCAAGTCGTACACACACGGTTCCATTATGTGCAAGTCGTACACACACGGTTCCATTATGTGCAAGTCGTACACACACGGTTCCATTGTGTGCAAGTCGTACACACACAGTTCCATTATGTGCAAGTCGTACACACACGGTTCCATTATGTGCAAGTCGTACACACACAGTTCCATTATGTGCAAGTCGTACACACACGGTTCCATTGTGTGCAAGTCGTACACACACGGTTCCATTATGTGCAAGTCGTACACACACAGTTCCATTATGTGCAAGTCGTACACACACGGTTCCATTGTGTGCAAGTCGTACACACACAGTTCCATTATGTGCAAGTCGTACACACACGGTTCCATTATGTGCAAGTCGTACACACACAGTTCCATTATGTGCAAGTCGTACACACACGGTTCCATTATGTGCAAGTCGTACATACTTGGCTCCACTCCGT
This sequence comes from Anomaloglossus baeobatrachus, assembly GCF_048569485.1. Classification (NCBI taxonomy): domain Eukaryota; kingdom Metazoa; phylum Chordata; class Amphibia; order Anura; family Aromobatidae; genus Anomaloglossus; species Anomaloglossus baeobatrachus. Next base: position 567,457,022 of record NC_134357.1, on the reverse strand, counting down.
ATATCTCATACACACTTTACTCTGCTCCGTACACCTCGTACACACCCGGATCTGCTACATCCACACTGTAAACCCCTCCTGACCCCACACATAAACTTCATCTCATCCACCACGACAACCAGCACAGCAGAGTCCTGCATACACTGAGGAGCTGATCATGTGACCCCTGACTCCTCCCCTCCATGTGACATCATCACAGGTCCTGGAAGCACAGAGCAGCCATATATCTAGTGTGCGGCTCTGCAGGTGGAGGTGTGTGGAGAATCTCCTTTATTCTCTTTTGCTTTTTTATCTTTGTGATGTTTCGGTTTTCATTTATTGTTGTATGTATTCTCCATTGAAGGGTTTTGTGCTCGGCCTCCACTCCATTCCTTATCTATGGGACGGGAAGATATAGTCGGGGGCTGCGGGTTCTCCAGGTTCGTACGGTTACTGAGATAAACTTCTAAAGTTTGATTTTTTTATATTTTAGTGATTTTCTGAGACCCATGACATTATCTAACCTCCAAGTATTCGGCCGTCCCAGGGCTCCGTTCTTGGGTGTATCTTTCTAGTTTTGTTATTGTTTTGGGGCACATACAATGTTTTGAACATTTTTTATTGCCGTTTTGGGGAGAACAGTGATGACCAAAAAACAATAATCCCAGCGGTTTGATTTCTTCTCTCATTTCGACATACACCACGTGGGATGAATATTTTTAATTTTTTATTCGTTTTGGCACTTACGCAGCATTTTTAAAGATGTGAAATTTCTCTATTATTTATTACGTTTTGCTGTTTACATTTTTTTGGGGGGGGAGTGGAATTTGACTTTAATTATTTTTTGTACAAATTTGTTAATGTTTTTTATACTTTTAATCAGGCATATGGGGCACTTGACCCTACAATCGCTTCATTGCTAATTTAGTACACTGCAATACTATGGTATAAAACCCAAGAGAAAAGAGAAAAGCACAAAATAAGTATGATGTAAAGTGTGTCCCCTATGTTATTTACATGTACTATTACTATTTACTTATTATTGGGTATATGCTCATTTTATGTGTTTTTTTTCTCTTGGGTTTTGTCTGTAAAATGACCACAGTTTAAATATGCTCTTATTGCTTGAATACCAACTCATGCTCTAGCTATTTTTTTAGTAATTGTGAGGAGCTGACCACGAACTAAATACCATTGGACTTTTCCCAGCATAGAGCGCTGGTTAAGTCTATCTCATTGTTGTGTTTTATTAGAGATTGGTGTCTCGTCAATTTAAGGTACACAATTTGAAGGGGGAAGAGGTTGTAACAGTGTGTCATCCTAGCTGGCCTCCATGGACTCTAATGAAATCAGCCGTGCAGTAGTATTTATTGTCTTGCATCTGGTAAGGGAGGGGTGTGAGTCTTTTGTTCCTCTCTGCAAGGGGCTTCTCTAATAGATAATCCTGCAGAAAGGGCCGGAGACTGGGTTTCTGGAACTTTCATACTTTGAGCTTCACATAGAAAATGTCTAAGGACGTGAGGAGTACTTCTGCCAATCCACGGGGCTCATCTCAGGAGAGGTATAACAATAAGCCATACAGTTTGATTAGTGAGGAGATGATGCTGTTGTCAGGCTACCACCAGGGGGAGCTGGAGCTCTGCAGGAAAAGACACTACACAGAACTGAATCAGCATGGAGGTAGACACAGTGTGTGCTGGAGCGCTGCCCTGCAGAGTCAGCCAGAATACAGAAGCCACGGGGCGTGCGGGGGATGGTCAGGCAGGCCAGGTCCTATACAGTACATTAAGGCTAGGTTCACATTTCCGTTGTTTTAAATCCGTCAGGTCCGTCAGCAATGGATCCGTCGTTTTTTAGATGTCAACTGACGCAACGGATGTGTTTTTCACAGGATTCCGTTCACAGGAATCTTGTGAAAAAACTGATCCGTTGCATTAGTTACATCCGCTGTGCGTCCGTTTTTTGACGGATCCGTCATGATCCGTTTGTGTTTGGGAGAGCCCAGTGTGTGTGCCAAACATGCTGGACATGCTCAGTAGAGCATGACGGAATCAAGCGCTGGATTTCGTCGTAAGACGGATTATAACGGAATCCAGCACTATAGACAAACATTACAAGCTTGACGGATGGCGACGGATTCCTGCGCAGTGCGTTAATTTTGACAGCCCAAAAAACGTTACATTCTGCATTGTTTCCGCCCGGCGGTCAGTCCAAAGACAACTGATGCGCCGGGCAGCGGATGCAACGCAAGGTCATCAATCTCCACCACTCATACAAGTCTATGGGAAACAACAGAATCCGCCAAACAGATTCTGTTGTTTACCAGAGCCGCGGATTGTGACTGATACAATTTAACGGAAATTTGAAGCTAGCCTAATAAAGAAGACAGGAGGAATGAGCAAAAGCGAGGTCGAGGTCAGGCCGAGGTCAGTACCAAAGGAAGCAACCGAGTAGGGAGGTAGGAAAAGGTTGAACGACTGGGGCTATTGTGGGAAGGAAGGAGATGGGACGGAACACAGACAGAGCACAGGGGAAAGAGGACGGATTTGGAAACACTTACAGGCACCAGCAATCACAGGCAAAGCAGTGCTAAGCTTATAGCCGGCGCTGGTTCACCAGAGATTACAGAATTTAAAGCATCCAAGCTCCGGAAGTGAGGCCCGAAAGAAGGCTCCGCCCCCTAGCCATGTGGACGGGTAGGTGGAACCATGACAGCTGTGACATGGAGGGTAGAGGATCTAGGTCCTGGTGCCCATGGCTGGACTATAGAGATTGGATCTGGATACACATGCTACGGTCGCGATACCCATCATCTGGATCTGAGGAACTGCCCTAAGGACTGTTGTTGCCAGCTGGAGCTGGATACCTGCTCTATGGTTGTGGTGTCTAACGTCTAAAAGAGCATAAGGACTATGGTTGCTGTAAGACAGTGTACAGAACAAATAATTGTTGCATTGTTAATCTGCCTAGGTGATTAATATAACCTCAGATGTTCACAGTAATACCAAGGTATTGCAGTGAAATTTTCACTCTGCTATGAAGCCTAGCTTGTGGTTTCAGAAGGAGTCTTAACATCTCATAGACAGGGGACTTCAGGAGACCCACAGCTGCTAAGACAACTGATCACCATCCTGTGATGTTCTCCCATTGGGTACCAATGGCCATCAGAAGTGGCAGCTGTCCTGTTAGCCTTTTGACTTTGAAATACCAATGTTGGGTGCTTGATCCTGTGCCGCTTCCATATAGTAATGGCGGCCGTCCATCTAACATATACGCAGGTTATTCTCCTGGAGGTAATCAAACAGAAGTAGGCACAAAAGGAGGTTTCCCAAGCGCCTCCCATCAACCAGTCCATTCATAATAGGCAGCACACAGATGCCATCTGTATGCTGCTTTTTTTTTTTAATTATCCATTCACGTGAATGGGTGAGTTTGTTCCAGAAATTGGTCCAGAGTCAAACATTTCTGTCTTTTATTTTTTTATTTTTTTTACACATGTGGACGGCGCTGCAACTAGATTGACATGAGCCTCAGGACAACCTTTTGGACACAACTTCCCCATTCATCATCACAGGTAGGGCCTGTGTAGGTTTCTAAGTCTAGTACCAGAGTAAGGAGTGAATGCCGGTCGTTATGATTATTAAGATACGATGGCACTATGGAAAACCCAGGGACACAAAGATGGTGAATAACAGTTTTCTTTATAAGTCTCAAAACATTTTTTTTACAAAAAAATCCCCAGTTCTCTTACAACTAATGGGCCACAACAGCCCGGAATAAACAATTACAGTTTATGCAACTTGGAGGACTTCAAGTGTCGGTCTGTAGGGATGAACTGGACTATATTTCCCCCCCACTATACGGCTCCCTCCCTTATCTATTAATGGGGCTTACCCGGTTACACTACTACAGATAATGGCAGTGATCCCTCCAAGGATATAATCTTACAACCACCTCCCCTTGTGTTTACAGTTCAATCAGGGTACCCGACCAACTTCCCATATACAGTCAGCAACAAGCAAATATATGTACAAGTACCTCCATTCAATATTGTGTGCCTCACTGCCCCTAGACAGTGTGATGAAGCAAAGGCAGAATAGTCTGTTATCATCAGCACAACACCGTTTAACCTCTAATAACTTCCAGTTCAGAGCAAACGCCTCAGGATAAACAAGAAACAGCTCCTTCTCAGTGAATAATCTGTAGAAGAATAATCTTCCTTCTCCTTTATCCTATCCTATCTATCTGTCCCTGATTATTATACACCGATCGGTCTCAGGTCAATTGTTTCTCACTGAAGTCTTTCACCCAAGATGGCGTCCGTCCCCTCAGACTACTTCTGATTCACTCTTAGATGATTTTATCCAAACAGTTTCTGGAGAAAAATTCACTCAGATGAATTCACCTCATCAGGGGCAGTAGGAGCGCCAAAGAAAAAAAACGAGTAAGGCTATGTGCGCACGTTGCGTAAATACATGCAGTTACGCTGCGCTTTGTAGCGCAGCGTAACTGCATGCGTCCTGCGTCCCCTGCACAGTCTATGGAGATTGTGCAGGGGCCGTGCGCACGTGGCGTCTTAGAGCGCAGCGCTTCGGCTACTGCCGAAGCGCTGCATTCTAAGAAGTGACATGTCACTTCTTCCGTGCGCTTTGCCGGCAGCTCCTGCTCTGTCTATGGCAGGAGCTGCAGGCAGAGCGCATGGAATCGGCTTTTTTTTTTCACTACGGACATTTCTGCAGCGATTTAAAGCGCACGTGTGCTCTTCAGATCGCTGCAGAAATTTCTGCAGTGAATGTACGCAACGTGCGCACATAGCCTAAGCAGTCCACAAAAGGAAAAAAACACCAGGCAATCCTATCAATCCAAACACGGAAAAATGACAGCCGTCTTTCTCTTGCACAGTCCCTCAGATCCTGACTGAAATTTTCAACCGTCTCTCTGTGTCTACGTTACCAGGGAAACCTAATGTAACCCCTTACTGTCTAGCAGTGTGCCTGCCCTCTAGTGACACCTAGTGGCCATTTAAATTCTAGCATAAATTTATACAATACATTAACAAACATGCAAGTTTATCTTATGTACATTTTCACCCTGTTACACTAGCAAAGAGCAAGGGGAAATAAGTGTTTAAAAACACAAGGAAAGTGCTGTGATTAACAGCTGAAAGGTGAGGAAATCCACAGGGTCCTAAAGAGAAAGGGATAACCCCCAATCAGTAAAAAAGGGAAAGTCAGGGAGCAACTAGTGTAACCAAACGCTGCAACTTTCTACAGCTGGAAACTACAGGACTGTCTGTCAAGCGTGACACAGCATGACGATAATAATTTGTATGCCCCTGTCTGCAGTAGGCTGCCCATCATCATCAGAGGCTGCCTGACCTCCATTGTGCATCTCCACCTTCTGTAGGGCCACAAGCCTAAAGTAGCTTGTGGCTCAGCAGGGAGCCAATCGTTCTCTTCATAGCCATAGTTTTCAACTGCTTCTGTGTCCTGAGGAACCAGATACTGTTAAAAGCCGTTTCTGCCCCCTTTGAGCCCTGTCATAATCGCGAATGTTACATCACTATATGAGGACCATTGTTGCTTAAAAGGAAGGACATGTAAATAGCCCCATAGAATATAATGTATGTGCTGTGCTTGCGAAATTTGGATGTCACGTGGATGTAAAACATTGATATCTATATATGGCTTTACTGAGGCACATTTATCAATATTAAGGGATGTAGCTACACAAAAAAATGCACGTAAATTAACCCTTTCCTAACGTGACATTCATAAACGCCATAAATAGCATACATGTGTATGTATGGGGACAAATGCTGAGCCTAATCTGTACAAAGCAGGTGCTGGTCGTATGATACAACCAGCACCAACCTCTAACAGCAGCAATCAGAGCAGCCAATGGGCGTGAAATTGATGGCGTCCATCATCCCTATATGGTTTATCAACCGGAAAATAGAAAAGATGTGTTTCTCTCAATATCGCAGTGTTGTGCACCCCTGGTTTAGACCAATCTTCTTTGAGTCCACCGAACTAAGATTTGTTGAGAACTTTGCTCCAGTAGTATTCACAGTGCTAGAAAAATACACTTCATATTTTATTCATTCCACTAGACCAGAGTTCCCCAACCTGTAGCTCGGGAGCCACATATGTCTTGAGGGCCGTAATGTGTGGCTTATGGCTGTCTGCCAGCTTGATGCATTTGTACGAGGTTATTAAAACTTAGACTTAATTTTACTTAGAAAATTGGTAACATGTTCAATACTTATTTCACCGACTGTATAATTTTCCCTTGTCTATAATTAATGTCCAGTAAACAAATGCTGGATGACAATTCTCTTTCTAGTCAAGCAAAAGACAAAATGATAAAACAGTATTAGGCCACCTTAACACATCCATGTTTTCAGTATGTACTGGAGACATGTTCACATGCATACTAATGAAAATATTTGGTGATCTTCTCACCTCCGTGTTTTTACACAGACCATGTGTCCATGTGAAACACACGGAGGAGACATGTTCATTTTTATCAGGAATTCATATACAGTTAAACAAATGGTATGCAGGTGCACACCTGCCAAATATAGGCCAGAAAAAACACACTTTATGCTTCCTGTGAATGACTGACTGTCTGTGATGGCGTTATAGTATACGCCAGCAAATTCCCCCAACGTATACTGAATTCTAACTCCTTTATTATAAATCAGAATAAAACGGGGAAATCAGAAAACTGATGGGAACCATCATAAAAAAACATAGGCCATTTTGGCCCAATATTTCCATCTGAACCCAATGCATTTCCTTGCAGGGGGCTGCAGTCACTGACTGCCACAAGCAGATCTTTGCAGGCATCGCCTACTGACATGGCGGTGTCAGCATCTGTGGAAACTACAGATTCTGGCACTCTGCCTTCTAACTTCTCTGCTGGGTACTGCACATCCACCTTCTATTGATTAGAATGAGAGGCGCAGGTGTAGTACCCGGCCGTTTTCGATATCAAAAGATAAGGCAGTTCCAGAACTGAGCATTCCTGGCCCAGGAATATCTAATGGGCGAAAGTGCGAACTGTCAGACCCTAGCTGATCAGACATTGATGACGAATTCTAAAGATTGTCTATTTTTTTTGTTATTGTATGTCATGTTCAGTTTAGCACCTGTTTACACTGAATGTTGGGAGTGCTGTCAGTGTTTTTGTCTATATTGTGGAGTTATGACCTCTGACTGTGCACCCCCCCCTCCCCCATTAGCCACAGGTGATTTTATTCTCTAGTAGCAGGTTCCTATTTGCTCATACACAGGAGATTTTTAACCCAGAGAGAGGTGTTAGAACAGGTACGCAGTAAAGAGGTATGCCTTGAGGTGGCTACTGGGCAGATACATAAATAGCCATTTTTGTATGCTAAATATCTCAATTTTTCCTAGATTTCCTTAAGCACTAATGCATATGTATAGTCTTACATTTATGGTTTTGCATGCTTTAGCATTTTATATTGCAACTGTCTTTTTTTGGAATCCTGAAGATAGGTCATTAATGTTAAAGTAGGGGAACAATCTCTTTAATAACCACATGTTTCTGCACGTCTTGTAATATATATGGACCTGTAATATCTAAATGTTGTAAAATACCAATATAAATTTTAAGTGATATTATTAAAAACAATCTGTTTTTTTCTTGGCAGATGACTGTCCTAGGAGCTCAGAGGGATATTGCATATCGTTAGATTGTAGATCAAATGATCATGGTATCACACAAGGGGCATATGAAGAGCATGACACAATCTCAAATGTAGCCTTTTGCAAGGGTCTATCATCTGATCTTTTTGAACAGGCCCTTTCTCCTGATTCATCACAGAATGTTACAAAAAATATATATTGCAGAATAGATGCGATAAATCAAGGAGGTCAAACGGGGAAGAAGCCATTTTCATGTTCAGAATGTGCAAAATGCTTTGACTGGAGATCACTACTTACTAAACATCAGCGAAGTCACACAGGGCAGAAGCCATTTTCTTGTGAAGAATGTAGGAAATGTTTTAGAGATAAATCAGATCTTTTTAGACATCAGAGAATTCACACAGGGGAGAAGCCATTCTCATGTTCAGAATGTGGGAAATGTTTTAAACAGAAATGGGGTCTTGCTATACATCAAAGAATTCACACAGGTGCAAAGCCGTATTCATGTTCAGAATGTGGAAATCATTATAATAATAAAGCAAGTCTTGCTAGACATCAGTGGGTTCACACAGGGGTGAAGCCGTTTTCATGCTCAGAATGTGCGGCACTTTTTACTGATAATTCATCTCTCGATTTTTAGACATCAGAGAATACACACAGGCACAAAGCCATTTTCATGTTTCGAATGTGGAAAAAGTTTTACCCAGAAATCGTGTCTTCTTTCACATCAGAGAATTCACACAGGATTTAAGCCATATTCATGTTCAGAATGTGAGAAATGTTATACTTCTAAGTCAAATCTTGTTAAACATCAATGGGTTCATACAGGTGTGAAGTCATTTTCATGTTTAGAATGTGGAAAATGTTTTACTGATAAAACATCTCTTGCTACACATCAAAATATTCACACTGGGGAAAGGCCGTTTTCATGTTTAGAGTGTGGAAAATGTTTTAACCAGAGATCGGTTCTTTTTAGACATCAGATAATTCACACAGGGGAGAAGCCGTTCTCATGCCCAGAATGTAAGAAATATTTTTACCAGGAAATCAAACCTTAAGAACCACCTAAAAACTCACACAGAACAGAAGCCACTGTCATGTACTACATGTGGAAAGTGTTTTACCCAAAAGGCAGCTTTAAATGGCCATCAAAAATGTCACAAAGCAAAAACCTTTTCATGCTCATAATGTTTTCTGCACAAATCATATCAACTCATACTGCCAAATAACTTCACCCATAACTAATTCAGTTTCCAATACAAGCTAAAAACAAGTGGGAGGAGGTTGTAGGTCCTTTTACAGATGGTCAATGGAACCCAAACTTCGAATTAACGTCAGAGGAGCTTATGAAAAGACAGTTAAAAGAGTTAGGCGGGCTTTACACGCTGCGACATCGCTAGCAATTGCTAGCGATGTGGAGCGCGATAGCACCCGCCCCCGTCATACGGCCGATATGTGGTGATCGCTGCCGTAGCGAACATTATCACTACAGCAGCGTCACATGCACATACCTGCTCTGCGACGTCGCTGTGACCGGCGAACCGCCTCCTTTCTAAGGGGGTGGTTCGTTTAGCGTCACAATGATGTCACAGCAGCGTCACTGAACCGCCGCCCAATAGAAAAGGAGGGGTGGAGATGAGCGGCCGGAACATCCCACCCACCTCCTTCCTTCCTCCTTTTCCGGTGGATGCAGGTAAGGAGATGTTTGTCGTTCCAGCGGCGTCACACATAGCGATGTGTGCTGCCGCAGGAACGACAAACAACATCGTACCTGCAGCAGCAACGATATTATGGAAATGAACAACGTGTCAACAAGCAACGATTTTGCACGTTTTTGCGCTCGTTGATCGTCGCTCATTTGTGTCACACGCTGCGATGTCGCTACCGGCGCCGGATATGCGTCACTTACGACGTGACCCCGACGATATATCAGCAGCGATGTCGCAGCGTGTAAAGTACCCCTTAGAATTTCCTGTTAGACTTGAGCTCTGTTAGAGGTTAGCCCATTTTTCTTGTTAACCCCTTCACGACCGCGGGCAGTAAAATTACGTCCTATTTTAACGTGACTTAACGACCAGGGATGTAATTTTACTGCCTAAACTTCATTTGATTGCCGTGGCCATAGCAACGGCTTTCAAATGATGTCCCCTGCTGTTTCTTACAGCAGGGGACCTTTGCTTGACCCCAGGGGGGGTGGCATCGCCACCCCCCATAGGCGATCGATGTGATTGGCTGTTGAAATCGGAACCGCCAATCACATTGATCACGCTGTTTTCGGCAAAAAAAAAATGCCAAAAATGGTGTGATCTTGTAAAATCCAGCTAGGACCGGGGCTGCAGCAGCTCCGATCATTGGCTGGAAGCAAGCAGACACCGTGGCCCCCCCCTGCAGCACTGATTGGAGCGATCGTGCTATGACGCGCAATCGCTCCAATCAGTGTGCAGTGGGGCGGTCTGATCTGCCGGTGGCCGCCCTCCCCAGGCCTGTGCTGGTCTGGGGACCCTCCCCCAACATGTCTGCAGCGTGCAGCACTGGCTGGTACTAGTGGTACCACGCCACCGCTGCTGCTGCCGCTGCTGTCACGTCACGGAGCAGGAGCGGTGAGTATTGTGCTCACCTTGCAGCCCCTGCGCGCTTCCGTAATGGCCCCTGCTCGTGCCCCCCTGCGATCTGCCCCCCCCCGACATCCCGATCTGCCCCCCCGACATCCTGATCTGCCCCCCGCCATCTCTATTCTGCAGCTCTTCCGGTATCCCTCCTCCCCTGCTCTCTTGCAGCCCCTGCGCGCTCTTGTGATTTGCTCCTGCGCGCTCCTGTAATGGCCCCTGCCCGTGCCCCCCTGCGATCTGCCCCCCGACATCCCGATCTGCCCCCCCGACATCCCGATCTGCCCCCCCCCGACATCCCGATCTGCCCCCCCTGACATCCCGATCTGCCCCCAGACATCCCGGTCTGCCCCCAGACATCCCGGTCTGCCCCCCGACATCCCAGTCTGCCCCCCGACATCCCAATCTGCCGGCCTCCCCCGTGATCTCTATTCTGCAGCTCCTCCGGTATCTCCCTCCTTGCTATCCCCCTCTGCTCTCCCCCTCCCCCTCTGCTGTCCCCCTCTGCTGTCCCCCCGACGTCCTCTTACCTGTCTTCACCGGCCGATCACATCTGCCTCCATCGCTGGGTCCTTCTTCCTGGGTCTTCTGCTGAGCTGTCCAACTTCCTGCCTGCTGGCTGCTGCTGTAAAGCTGTTCCTTGCCTTTTGTTCCTCCTGCTAATCCTCTGGGTACTGTGAGTATAACTTTTTTTTTCTTTTTTTTCCTCTATCCCCTTTCTATTTTTACACCTCATGCGTCCGTGCGTCCCGCCGAGCGCTGATCAGGGATGCAGATAACGTATCTGCATCCGTGGTCAGTTTTCGGCGGGACTTTTTTTCCCGTATTCCCGACGCTTTTTGTATCACATCTGTCCGTGCGTCCCGCCGAGCGCTGATCAGGGATGCACATAACGGATCGGCATCCCTGCTCAATTTTTGGCGTGACAAAAAGCATCGGGGATACGGAAAAAAAAAGTCACGCCAAAAATTGAGCAGGGATGCCGATCCGTTATGTGCATCCCTGATCAGCGCTCGGCGGGACGCACGGACTGATGCAATACAAAAAGCGTCGGGGATACGGAAAAAAAAGTATCGCATCTGTCCGTGCGTCCCGCTGAGCGCGGATCAACATCCCTGCTCAATTTTTGTCGTGACTTTTTTTTTTTTCCGTATCCCCAGCGCTTTTTGTATCTCATCCGACCGTGCCTCCTGCAGCGGCCGATCAGTGCACTGCGTCTGTGCGTTTGAAAAGTCAAATGGCGTTCCTTGTCTTCTGAGCCCCGCCATGCGCCCAAACAATTGATTTCCACCACATGTGAGGTATCTGCGTACTCGGGAAAAATTGCACAATACGTTTTATGGTGCATTTTTTCCTGATACCGTTGTAAAAAGAAAAAGAAAAAAGCTACCTTGTTGCTGCAAAAATTAAAAAAAATTTTTTTAAAAAAAATAATTTTCACGGTTCAACGTTATCAACTTTCAGTGGAGCCCCTGGGGGTACAAGGGGCTCACTAAACATCTAGATAAATTCCTTGAGGGGTCTAGTTCCAAAATGGGGTAATTTGTGGGGGAGCTCCACTGTTTAGGCACCATGGGGGGGTTTTTTTAAAAACGTGACATGGCGTCCGCTAATGATTCCAATCAATTTTGCTGTCAAATGGTGCCCTTCTCTTCTGAGCCCCGGCATGCGCCCAACAATTACTTTCCATCACATGTGAGGTATCTGCGTACTCAGGAGAAAATGGACAATACGTTTTATGGTGCATTTTTTCCTGATACCCTTGTGAAAAAAAAAAGCTACCTAGTTGAAGCAACAGTTTTGTGGTAAAAAAAAATTTTTTTCTTTTCACGGCTCAACGTTATAAACTTCTGTGAAGCCCCCAGGTGTTCAAAGTGCTCACCAAACATCTAGAAAAATTATTTGAGGGCTCTAGTTTCCAAAATGGGGTCACTTTTGGGGGAACTCCATTGTTTAGGCACCTCAGGGGGTCTTCAAACCTGACATGGCGTCCGCTAATGAGTGCAGCTAATTTTGCATTCAAATGGCGCTCCTTGCCTTCCGAGCACTGCCGTGTGTCCAAACATTTGATTTCCACCATATATGAGGTATCTGCGTACTCAGGAGAAAATGGACAATACATTTTATGGTGCATTTTTTCCTGATACCCTTGTGAAAAAAAAAGCTACCTAGTTGAAGCAACAGTTTTGTGGTAAAAAAAAATTTTTTTCTTTTCACGGCTCAACGTTATAAACTTCTGTGAAGCCCCCAGGTGTTCAAAGTGCTCATCAAACATCTAGAAAAAATATTTGAGGGCTCTAGTTTCCAAAATGGGGTCACTTGTGGGGGAGCTCCATTGTTTAGGCACCTCAGGGGGTCTTCAAACCCGACATGGCGTCCGCTAATTAGTGCAGCTAATTTTGCGTTCAAAAATTCAAATGGCGCTCCTTGCCTTCCGAGCACTGCCGTGTGTCCAAACATTTGATTTCCACCACATATGAGGTATCTGCGTACTCAGCAGAAAATGCACAATAAATTGTAGGGTGCACTTTCTCTTTTCTCCCTTGTAAAAATGAAAATTTTATGGCTAAAGTAACATTTTTGTGTTTAAAAAGTAAAATTTTCATTTTTTCCTTCCACATTGCTTTGGTTCTTGTGACGCACCTAAAGGGTTAATAAACTTCTTGGATGTAGTTTTGAGCAGTGTGAGGGGTGCAGTTTTTAGAATGGGGTCACTTTTGGGTATTTTCTGTCACCTCGGCCTCTGAAAGTCACTTCAAATGTGATGTGGTCCCTAAAAAAAATATTTTGTAAATTTTGTTGGAAAAATTAGAAATTGCTGATGAACTTTGACCCCTTCTAACTTCCTAACGAAAAAAAAATTTCTTTCGAAAATTGCGCTGATGTAAAGTTGACAAGTGGGAAATGTTATTTAGTAACTATTTTGTGTGATATATCTCTCAGATTTATGGGCATAAATTTTCAAAGTTTGAAAATTGCGAAATTTTCCAAATTTTCGCACAATTTCCTAAATTTTCACAAATAAACGCAAAAAGTATCGGCCTAAATTTACCACTGACATGAAGTACAATATGTCACGAAAAAACAATGTCAGAATCGCCAGGATCCGTTGAAGCGTTCCAGAGTTATAACCTGTCAAAGTGACACTGGTCAGAATTGCAAAAAATGGCCCGGTCATTAGGGTGTTTTAGTGGCCGGGGGTGAAGGGGTTAATGTAGCTTTCTTCACACATTGATTTGACCAACACTTCTGTCCATACAATGGCTGCTGGTGCAGAATCATTCGAACAGATCAGTCTATCAGTAGCCTCCAATGGAAAAATAGAAAAGTAGCTTCTCCATAGATGTTTTTACAATTGGAAGAAGCTGTTGGACTGATCTGGTCACAAGACAGCAGCCATTCTCTGGACTGGTTTTATGCAAAGTGTGTGGGGAAAGCTGCACTAACCGGATAAAATGGCTGACCACTATCTGAGAATATCTGTGAGTTTATGCTGACTGCCTTACAAGAAAGTTTGGTAACTTTTTTTTAGGTTTTGTTTTGCCACAGATTACAATAGAATTGAATGTTCTTAGAAACAAAAAACCTGTAAAAGCAAAATTAGTAATGAAACTTTTAGCCCAAAATACATGTATTTCCATAAGAAAAACTGTCCACAAAGATAGCCAACTCCTGTATGTATACAGTGTGTCCACCCATATCCTGTCCACCGCCATTAACTTGAGAACAGCGGCAGCTATAGGCATAGAAGTGGTGTCTAGGTATAGTAAAGTAGCCATGCGCTTCGCAATGAAACCGCCTATTGCGACACCTGGTGGAAAACAACGGAGTTAGCATTTTTATCTCGAAAACGGAATGAGATAGAGAAAAAAAGTGAACTACAAAATTGTAGGGCATCATCAATTCAATACGAATCGACACCTTGCATACAGAAATGCTATGATTAGAACGTTTAAAACTCACAAGGCTGCGGACGTGAAGCGATACCTCATGCATATGGCACTCATTTAACTTTGATGCTCAAAGTGGCTACCGTCAGCTGCAGTGCACATCTGGACTCTGGACAGCATACTGTATCTTGCTGCACGTTGTGCAAAATGGTAGGTGACATGTTTGGACAAGCATCTGTGATACGTCATCGTAGATCCTGCAATGTTGGTGGAGGGATCGCATACACCTGCTGTTTGCTGTGACCTCACAGAAAGAAGTCCAATGGGGTCAGGTCAGGTGAGCGTGGAGGCCACTCCATGCAGCCACCATACCCAATGACTTGTAGGAAGGTCTCCATGAGGTATCGCTTCACGTCCACAGCCTTGTGAGTTTTACACATTCTAATCATAGCATTTCTGTATGCAAGGGGTCGATTCGTATTGAATTGATGATGCCCTACAACTTTGTAATTCACTTTTTTTCTATCTCGTTCCGTTTTCGAGATAAAAATGCTAACCCCGTTGTTTTCCACCAGGTGGTGCTTTTGGTGGTTTCATTGTGTAGCGCACGGCTACTTTACTATACCTAGACACCACTTCTATGGCTATAGCTGCCGCTGTTCTCAAGTTAATGGTAGTGAACAGGATATGGGTGGACACACTGTATATATTGTAAAAAAATATGGCCCCCGATTGATGATATTCGGTGAAGCTGGAATATGTATAAAAGACAAGGAGTTTTTTTGAGAGGTGGAAAGGAAGGCGTGTTTGTTTGTTTTTTGTATGTCTATACAAATCTGGAAAATGTAAATCGTTAATAAACATGATCTAATTTAATCAAATATAAAAGTCACATATCATTGGGAAAGCAATATAGAACAATAACTTTTGGTTTTGAACTTAAAATTGTACTGTGAAATAGTCTTTGTACTTCACCATTTTTTTTCTATTTTTTGTAATTTGTCCCATTTAACCCCTTCAGCCCCCAGCCTGTTTTCACCTTAAAGACCCGTTCATTTTTTATATTTCTGACCAGTGTCACTTTGACAGGTTATAACTCTGGAACGCTTCAACGGATCCTGGCGATTCTGACATTGTTTTTTTCGTGACATATTGTACTTCATGTCAATGGTAAATTTAGGCCGATATTTTTTGCGTTTATGTGTGAAAATTTTGGAAATTTGGCGAAAATTTAAAAAATTTCGCAATTTTCAAAATTTGAAATTTTATGCCCATAAATCTGTGAGATATGTCACACAAAATAGTTACTATATAACATTTCCCACTTGTCTACTTTACATCAGCGCAATTTTCGAAACAAATTTTTTTTCCGTTAGGAAGTTAGAAGGGTTCAAAGCTCATCAGCACTTTTTCATTTTTCCAACAAAATTTACAAACAAACTTTTTTAGGTACCACATCACATTTGAAGTGACTTTGAGAGGCCTAGGTGACAGAAAATACCCAAAAGTGACCCCATTCTAAAATCTGCACCCCTCACACTGCTCAAAGCTACATCCAAAAAGTTTATTAACCCTTTAGGAGCTTTACAGCAACCAAAGCAATGTGGAAGGAAAAAATGAAAACTTTACTTTTTTACACAAAAATGTTACTTTAGCCATAAAACGTAGCATTTTCACAAGGGTATCAGGAAAAATGCACCATAAAATTAATTGTGCAATTTCTCCTGAGTACACTGATATCTCATATGTGGGGGAAATCAATTGTTTGAGCGCACGGCAAGGCTCGGAAGAGAAGGAGCATCATTTGAATTTTTGAAAGCAAAATTGTCTGGAATAATTAGCAGATGCGATGTTGCGTTTGGAGACCCCCTGAGGTGCCTAAACAATGGAGGTCATCCCACAAGTGACCCCATTTTGGAAACTAGACCCCTCATGGAATTTATCTAGATGTTTATTGAGCACTTTGAACCTCTGGGGGCTTCACAAAAGTTAATAACTTTGAGCCGTGAAAATAAAAAAAAAAATTACCACGAAATTGTTACTTCAACCAGGTAGCTTTTTTTTCACAAGGGTATCAGGAAAAATTGCAAATGTTTTGTGCATTTTCTCCTGAGTACACAGATACCTCATATGTAGTGGAAATCAAATGTTTGGGCGCACAGCAGGGCTCGGAAGGCAAGGAGCGACATTTGACTTTTCAAATGCAAAATTGTCTGGAATCGTTAGTGGATGCCATGTTGTGTTTGGAGACCCCCTGAGGTGCCTAAACAATGGAGCTCCCCCACAAGTGACCCCATTTTGGAAACTAGAACCCTCATTGAATTTATCTAGATGTTTACTGAACACTTTGAACCCCTGGAGGCTTCACAAAAGTTTAGAATGTTCAGCTGTGAAAATATATATATTTTTTTTTACCATGAAATTGTTATTTCAACCAGGTAGCTTTTTTTTCCACAAGGATATCAGGAAAAAATGCACCATAAAATGTATTGTGCAATTTCTCCTGAGTACACAGATACCTCATATGTGGTGGAAAGTAATTGTTTGGACACACGGCGGGGCTCAGAAGAGAACGAGCGCCATTTCACAGCAAAATTGGTTGGAATTATTAGTGTACGCCATGTTGTGTTTGGAGACCCCCTGAGGTGCCTAAAAAATCCCTCCCCCACAAGTGACCTCATTTTGGAAACTAGACCCCCATGACATAAATCTACATGGGTAATGAGCACTTTGAACCCTCACGTGCTTCATACATTGAGGCATAAAAACAAAAAAGTACTTTTTTTTTCCACAAAAAAGTTATTTTAGGCTCCATTTTTTAATTTGTACAGGGGTAACAGGATAAAATGGACCGCAAAATTTGTTGGGCAATTTGTTCTGAGTACGCTGATACCTCATATGTGGCAGAAAACCACTGTTTGGGCGCACGGCAGAGCTCCAGAGGGAAGGAGCGTCATTTGACTTTTTAAATGGAAAATTAGCTGGAATCGTTAGCCGCACCATGTTGCGTTTGGAGATCCCCCTGATGTGCCCAAACAGTGGAGCTCCCCCACATGTGACCCCATGTTGGAAACTAGACCCCCCCCCCATACAAAGAAATATTAGTTTGGCAAAATAAAAAATACAGACGTCAGTAAAAAAAACACATTTTTATATATATATATATATATATGAGCGCCTGCAACTGACACTAAGGCAAGTGCCACACGTGAGAGCAATGCACAAATCTCGCATCGCATCACCCGACACAGCCGCACACTCCTGTCTGGAAGAGAGCGACCGTGCCAGATGATGCGGTGTGAGACTCGTGCATCGCTCTCATGTGTGGCACTGGGCTGATCCTTACAATATTCAGTAAAAAATACTGTAGTTGACGATTACTACAGTATAATTTTACTGGCCCTAAACTAAGTTTATTTGTATTTCTTTCTTAGTTTACATAAAAAAAATTAGGACGAACACACAGATGTGCTGCAAAAGGGGGGGACTAGGTGGGATGGAAAAAAGATGGATGGAGGATAGAAGAGGGCGCAACGGATGCAGGAGCGGCGGAGGATGGGTGAGGGCGCGGCGGAGGATGGGAGAGGAGGCGCGGCGGAGGATGGGAGTGGGCGCGGCGGATAAAGGAGTGGCGAGGATGGGTGAGGGCAAAACGGATGCAGGAGCGGCGGAGGAAGGGGGGGCGAGGGGAAGGGTGGAAGGGGAGTGGGAGGTGAGATTGGGGATAGCTACCTTACAGAATGAATCTAGGCAGCAGGATTGCAGCAGATCAGGGAGGGGGGAGAGGGGGCAGAGGATTAAGGGGCTGGGAGAGAGCAGGCAGCAGATCAGGGAGGGGGCAGATGCAGGGGCGCAGAGGCTGATGGGGGAGTGAGGTGGCAGATGCAGGGGCACAGCGGCAGATGCAGGGGCGCAGCGGCTGATGGGGAGAGTGCGGCGGCTGATGGGGAGAGTAGCGGCGGCAGATGGGGAGAGTGTAGCGGCAGATGGGGAGAGTGCGGCGGCTGATGGGGAGTGCGGCGGCTGATGCAGGGGCGGTGGAGAAGCTGATTGGGAGAGTGCAGTGGCTGATGGGGAGAGTGCAGCGGCAGATGCAGGGGAGGTGGAGCGGCTGTTGGGGAGAGTGGAGCGGCTGATGGGGAGAGTGCAGTGACTGATGGGGAGAGTGCAGCGGCAGATGCAGGGGCGGTGGAGCGGCTGATGGGGAGAGTGCAGCGGCAGATGCAGGGGCGGTGGAGCGGCTGATGGGGAGAGTGCAGTGGCTGATGGGCAGAGTGCAGTGGCTGATGGGCAGAGTGCAGTGGCTGATGGGGAGAGTGCAGCGGCAGATGCAGGGGCGGTGGAGCGGCTGATGGGGAGAGTGGAGCGGCTGATGGGAAGAGTGCAGTGACTGATGGGGAGAGTGCAGCGGCAGATGCAGGGGCGGTGGAGCGGCTGATGGGGAGAGTGCAGTGGCTGATGGGGAGAGTGCAGTGGCAGATGCAGGGGCGGTGGAGCGGCTGATGGGGAGAGTGCAGTGGCTGATGGGGAGAGTGCAGTGGCAGATGCAGGGGCGGTGGAGCGGCTGATGGGGATAGTGCAGTGGCTGATGGGGGAGTGGAGCGGCAGATGCAGGGGTGGCGCATCGGCGGATACAAGGAGGCAGCAGAAAGAAAGCAGCGGCGTCAGATGCAGGGGGGGCGCAGCGTGAGGAGAGCAGCGGCGTCAGATGCCCCCATGCATCTGACGCCGCTGCTCTCCTCCCGCTGCGCCACCCTCTGCATCTGACGCAGCTGCTCTCTTACTGCTTAGTAGCGGCGTAACATGCAGGGGCGCAGCGGGAAAGTAGCGGCGTCACATGTAAGGGCGCAGCGGGAGAGTAGCGGCGTCACGTGCAGGAGCGCAGCAGGAGAGCAGGGGCGAAGCACATGGAGCAGGGCAGCGGTGGATCAGGGGCTGTGACTCACAGATGGGCGCCCGCAGGGATCGCTCTCCTCAGATTCCACGGAGGGAGAAGCTAAGGAGAGCGATCTCCTACAGCGAGCTCACCCGGTCCCAGATGCACGGTGCTGCTTGGAGAGATTGGTCATAAGGCCGATCTCTCCAATCAGAGCTGGGGGCGGGTGCAGTAAAGCTCACTGAGGTCCAGCCAATGGCCAGTGCTGCAGCTGCACTGACATAGCTGGATTTCAATGCTTCAGCCATTTTCAATGGCTGAAATATAACACTGGCTGTGATTGGCTGAGCGGCGTTCATCAGCCAATCACAGCCTCCGTAGGTCCGGGAAGGAGACACCACCCCTCCTGAGGTCAGGTACAAGTCCTCTCCTTCCCGAATCTACAGTTTTTTAAAACCGATCGCGGTGCCGGTGCTCCGGGGCCGCGATTTTGCCATGACGGATCTAGTCGTCATGGGTCTTTAAGTACCAGGGCACCATGGTGGCTAGATCCGTCAAAGTTCGTGAAGGGGTTAAAGAGGACCTTTCACCAAATTTTTTATCTTGTTCTAGACCCACAATGTAACAAGTGCTGCATAGAAGAATAAAATCTTTTTTCTTTCTAATTTAGCCACTGTGTTGAAAAGATATTAGTGTTAAGACTATTTGACACCTAAACAGTTTTTTCAATTTTTTACAATTTTTCCAGAGAGATTTCATGGTGGGCGTGTACTTCATCTTTCTGATGTTGACCAATCATGGACAAATAGCAACACACTGGGCAAATAATAACACGCCCTCAAAACAGCATTGACTGTGAGCCATTATGTGGTTCAATTCAGCACCCTTTCCTCTGAATTTGGATGAAATAATCGGGTGTTGGTGGCCGCTTTTTGGGAAGTTCTATCGGGGAGGATCAAGGATAAACTGGCCAGTCATAATATTTCCGCTACTGCAGGATGATCTGATTTTCTTAGCCACCTGGGGCAATCTAAAGTAACAGGAGCGATCCATGGAAGTGTCCCATGGAAGGAAACTTACACACCTGGCCCCATCCTTTCAGAAGCCGCCGGTTTTCCAGTTTCCATTCTGGCTCCTGAACCTATGCAGGGTGATTAGTATCAAGATGTCTGATCAACAACGAGAACATCACCAAGCTAAGAGTCTGTGTTTCTACTGTGGAGGAGCAGAACACCTCATCTATTCCGGCCCTATGAGGCCGGGCCCGTCTTGCCTTGCGCCAGTAGGAGGGGTCACCCTCGGCGATAGATGTCTCATCTTCGTTCACTGTGTTCTTATCTTATGAAGGAATTCTGTTCTCTGAGATGGCTCTTCTAGATTCCAAATCTGCTGTAAACTTCATCCAACAGGCTGTGGTGAATTGTTTGCAGATTCTCATTTGATGTCTTCGCAATCTCTTGACTGTTTAGCTTCTTTTCCTGTAGAACTACATGTGGGAAATACGCATTCAGAGAAGATCTCCTTCCTAGTGTTCCAAACTTGTCTTGTACGCTTCTGCTGGGTCTACCTTGTCTCCGTGTTCATGTTCCTGTTCTCAACTGGTAAAATATATCTTTGTACCGTGTTAGCCAGTAGAGATAAAAAAATTGTTTAAAAGAACAGAGAGTCCTCAGTGGTTGATACCTTTTAATGGCTAACTGAAAAGATGGTAATAATTGCAAGCTTTCGAGACTACTCAGGTCTCTTCATCAGGCATGGTATAACACAAAATCTGAAGAGTCACGTATTTATACACAACAGGACTTAGAATAGTGCAGTAAAAAAAAAAAAAAAAAAAAAAGAAAAAAAAAAAAAAAAAAAGAACAAGTTATATGAAACAGAACTATCTCTATGGCAGGGGGACAAGCTGTTCTAGCCATAAATACTGCTGCAGTTCAGTGTGAAAGTTTTATTGTCCTTTGATAAGGGTCTGGTCCAGGGCTGTGACATGCTCGGATGGTCAGAGGAGCACATCTTTTAACTGATGTAAAAAGACATGAATCCATGAGACACATTCATTCCTTCTCTGAATGTGTCAAAGGTCATCATAAGTTTGTACTCCCATAGTCTCCTGTCTCTCTGGGACTTGAAGTTTCCTTTCAATACCAGCAATTTCATGTCCATGATGCTGTGGTCTGGGTTACAAAAATGTTTGGCCACAGGTAGATCCATCCTTTTTTCTCTAATTGTGTGGCGGTGAGAATTCATCCTTGTCCTGAGCTGTTGTCCTGTCTCCCCTACATACAGACCCCCAGTTGGACATTTGGTACATATAATTAAGTACACCACATTGGTTGTGGTGCAGCTGAACGTACCTGGGATCTTGTAGTCCTGATGTGATCTGGGAATCTTTATCTTGTCCGTTGTCAATATTAATGGACAGGTCTTGCATTTTTTCTGGTTGCAGGGAAATGTTCCTGTTGGTGTTGGAGAGGACAGGGAGCTTCTGACAATGATGCTTCTTAGATTTGGGGGCTGTCTAAAACACAGAAGTGGGGGGTCTGGAAAAATAGATTTTAACCGGGCATCTTTTTGCAGTAATGGTTGTAGTTTCCGTGCAGCTCCTCTAAACACCTCCAGATGTGGATTGTAGGTGACTACAAGAGGGACCCGGTTGTTCTCTTCTTTGGTTTTATAATGTAGAAGATGGTTTCTTGATATTCTGGTGGCTCTTATAATCTGGTTTTCAATTGTTCTTGGGTGGTAGCCTTGATTCAAAAAGGTTTTTCTGAGGCCCTCAAGGTGATTGTCTCTATCTGTACTGTTGGAACATATCCGATTGTACCTGATAGCCTGGCTGTATACAATAGAGTTTTTTATGTGTTTTGGATGAAAACTGTCCCATTTCAGGTATGTTGGACGGTCAATTGGCTTCTTGTACAGGGATGTCTGTATTTCATTGTTCCGTAGTTTAATGATGGTGTCCAAGAAGTTGATTTCCGTGCAGGAGTAGTTGAGTGTTAGGTTGATGGTGGGATGAAACTGATTAAATTGTTCATGGAAGGTCTTCAGCTGCTCCTCAGACTCTGTCCAGATGATTAAAATATCATCAATGTAACGGTAGTAGGCCAGAGGCCTGATAGGACAAGAGGATAAAAAGTCACTCTCAAGCTTGGCCATGAAAAGATTTGCATATTGTGGTGCCATTTTGCTTCCCATTGCAGTCCCAGTCTCCTGTAGATACATGTCATTGTCAAATTCAAAGTAATTATGGGTGAGGATAAATTTTGTAAGCTTCACCACAGAATTGGCATCAGTTCCTGTATTTTCCAGGAAAATTTTGCAAGCATTTAATCCATCCTGGTGTGGAATATTCGAGTACAAGGATTCCACATCCATGGTGGCAAGGATGGTTCCCTCTGGAAGAGGACCTATTGCTGATAGTTTTTTCAATAGGTCAGTAGTGTCCTGGATGTAGCTGGTTGTATCCCTTACCAAGGGTTTAAGGATACCCTCTACCCATCCAGAGGTTCCTGTATTTTCCAGGAAAATTTTGCAAGCATTTAATCCATCCTGGTGTGGAATATTCGAGTACAAGGATTCCACATCCATGGTGGCAAGGATGGTTCCCTCTGGAAGAGGACCTATTGCTGATAGTTTTTTCAATAGGTCAGTAGTGTCCTGGATGTAGCTGGTTGTATCCCTTACCAAGGGTTTAAGGATACCCTCTACCCATCCAGAGAATTGAAAGGAAACTTCAAGTCCCAGAGAGACAGGAGACTATGGGAGTACAAACTTATGATGACCTTTGACACATTCAGAGAAGGAATGAATGTGTCTCATGGATTCATGTCTTTTTACATCAGTTAAAAGATGTGCTCCTCTGACCATCCGAGCATGTCACAGCCCTGGACCAGACCCTTATCAAAGGACAATAAAACTTTCACACTGAACTGCAGCAGTATTTATGGCTAGAACAGCTTGTCCCCCTGCCATAGAGATAGTTCTGTTTCATATAACTTGTTCTTTTTTTTTTTTTTTTTTTCTTTTTTTTTTTTTTTTTTTTTTTTACTGCACTATTCTAAGTCCTGTTGTGTATAAATACGTGACTCTTCAGATTTTGTGTTATACCATGCCTGATGAAGAGACCTGAGTAGTCTCGAAAGCTTGCAATTATTACCATCTTTTCAGTTAGCCATTAAAAGGTATCAACCACTGAGGACTCTCTGTTCTTTTAAACAATTTTGTTCTCAACTGGAAATCCAGTGAGGTGCTCCGTTGGGGGCAGGAATGCCAACAGAAGTCTTTGATTGGTGCTTATCCATCCATGTCTTCTGCAGTACCATTTTGCCAATCGGTCCAGTTTCCTGTCCGTTAGCCAGCTACCATTGATTCCGACAAGGGGAGTGAGGAATTCCTATGTGTTATTGAATCCTCTGAGAAGACTACCCCGGTTAACTGTTCCGTTTACTATTCTGAGTCCCGCAAAAACCCCTAGCACCAGCCATTTCTTCACCCATCTACTCCAAGGATGTCATTCTGGAGAACAAATTTCCTTCAGGGCTGCTGAAGAGCGGGGGGTGGTACTATAGCGCCAGCGTCTCTGCACTGCTCTGCCTCTCCCCAGCAGGGACGCCGACTCACTCACCACCAAGGTCGGATAGCACCGTCCTGCTCTGCTTCCATGCGGTCCAACACGTGTGAGTTTCCGGCCTCCTACCAGTTGCACAGTTCCTTGGCGAATACCCTTGGGTACCCTCTGAGACACTAGGTACTTAAGGCATCCTCTTAGTAGGGGAGGGGCCTGTGCAACATTGTCAGTCAGTGCCTAGCTAGTTGTCAGTTCCTGTTGCCTACTGTCCACCTACCCATACCGTCACCCTGTCCCAGTCATTACCCTCATGTACAGAGTTCACAGCCAGGTTCCTACGGTACCAAGTGTGACCACCAGTGAACTCGTTGCTGGATTGCGGGACAGGGTGCCACAGAGGTCCGGCGGTCAGGTCACCGGAGCTGCCCTCAGTGAAAGTTAAACCTGCTGCTCTCCGTGAAAGTGGAACCCACTGCTGGACTGTGTGACACTGAGAGTAGTGGGTTCAACCTTCTTTGAGGGAAATGGGGAGCCCCCAGTGTGACCTCTGGTGATCTGACTGCCGGATTGTGGGACACAGCACTACAGCAGTCCGGCAATCTGACAGGTCACCGAAGTTCACACTCTAGGCTCCCCGCTGGCCTTCAATGAAAGTTGAACCTGCTGCCGGATTGTAGGACACGGTTGCATGGCATTCTGGCTGTGTGTTTAACTTTCACTGAAGGCCAGTGGGGAGCCCAAAGTGTGAACTTCAGTGTCCTGACAGTCGGCTTGTGGGGCACAGCAGTTCGGCAACCCGGAGTTCTCTCTCGGAACTCCCCGCTATGCTCAGTGAAAGTTGAACCTGCTGTAGATTGCCAGACAGCTGTGGCACGGTGTCCTACAATCTGACAGTCCAGCAAACACGACCATGGCTGGTTGTAGGTTCAGCGGCGAGAACCACAGATCTGTCTGGTCTGTTATACCTTTCAACAACTCTGCGGCAGTATGCTGTTTGTCACCTAAAGAAAATAGTTTCAGCAGAGCCTGTTGCCATTTCACTGAGGCATTGCTGCAGTGCTTACAGCTTGTGACTGATATGGACGACTTGCTTTGAGATGACAATTCAGAGATGGAGGAGGAAGGGATGCAGGAACTGGTGTAGGAGTTGGTGCAAACCTTGATGGAACTCTGACCCACAATCCTCAGTAGTATGTGTGCTGTCCCAGAGTCCTTGTTCGTCCGGCCTCCACAAGGTACAGCCATTGTGTCATCAGAGAAATGTAGCAACCCTTGCTAGAAGCACTTGTCGATCATTAAGTGGACCTTTCCAGTAACTGCGTTGGTCGGGTAATGTTATGGGACACATGCTGGTGTAAGGCAGGGTCGCCACAGAATGAAAAATAGTGATGGCTGGGGACCGAGAACCATCAGATGGTGTTCTTATAATTATGAGTGAGGGTGCCTGATGGCTCTCTAAACATTATAAGAGAGGGCCATCTAATTACCCTCTGAAATTTATAAGTGTGGACAGCCTGATGGCCCTCCAAAATTTGAGTGAGTGCTGCCTGATAGCCTTCAAAAAACTATGTGTGAGGGCCAGGGGCGTAACTACCGCGGTCGCCATTGCAACCGGACCCGGGAGGTTAGGGGCCCGGCGGCCACCTGGAAATTCAGCAGCCAGCTCCTGTCAGTGAGAGAGGAACTGCGCTGATCTGTCACAGACCACGCGGCTGCTGTATGACCCACTGTCGCCGCCGACACCGGGCCCCCCTGCCTGGTGTCAGTGTCGGCACCGGGGCCTCCTCCCCCGTCACCGCGCACAGTAATGTTGAAGCATAGAGCTGCAAGTGGCACTCTATGCATCATCATTCTATCCCCTTCCTGTGCCTGCGTGGTGACGTCACTTCTGTGCGACTGCTGTGCTCAGAGTGCACTGAGCGCAGGACGGGAGGATGACGACCGGAGCACCGGGAGAACAAGGAGAGGGGAGGACGAGCAGCGGTGGAAGAGGAGAGCGGTGAGGACAGAGCAGCGGCTGGGGAATGAGGAGAGCAGTGAGGACAGCAGCAGTGGAATGAGGAGATGTGAAGACAGAGCAATGGTGGAAGGAAGAGAAAAGGTGAGTACTTGTTTTTTTTATATAAATTAGTGAGTACACGGTGGCCAGAGGCCTGGGGAGGCTGCATTATACATGGAGGCCTGGGGAAACTGGCTGCATTAGTATACATGGAGGCCTGGAGAGGCTGGCTGCATTAGTATACATGGAGGCCTGGAGAGGCTGGCTGCAGTAGTATACATGGAGGCCTGGAGAGGCTGGCTGCTATATTATACATGGAGGCCTGGAGAGGCTGGCTGCATTATTATACATGGAGGCCTGGAGAGGCTGGCTGCATTAGTATACATGGAGGCCTGGAGAGGCTGGCTGCTATATTATACATGGAGGCCTGGAGAGGCTGGCTGCTATATTATACATGGAGGCCTGGGGAGGCTGGCTGCTATAATATACATGGAGGCCTGGGGAGGCTGGCTGCATTATTATACATGGAGGCCTGGGGAGGCTGGCTGCATTATTATACATGGAGGCCTGGAGAGGCTGGCTGCTATATTATACATGGAGGCCTGGAGAGGCTGGCTGCTGTATTATACATGGAGGCCTGGGGGAGCTGCATAATAAACATGAAGGACACCTTATACATGGACTATAGGGGTGTATTATACATAGAGGTCTATGGGGCTGCATTATACTGGAGGTCTATAGCGCTGTATTATACATGGAGGTCTATGGGGCTGCATAATACAAAATGAAGGACACCTTTTACATGGAATAAAGGGGTGCATTATATATGGAGGAGTATGTGGCTGCATAATACAATGTGAAGTTTTATGGGGTTGCGTTATAATCCATTTAGGATTATGGGGGCTATATTATAATATATGGAGGACTATCGAGCCTACCTTATACATGGACTATGGGGGTGCATTATAAAACATAGAGGACTATGTGGTGCAGTATAATATATGGAGTACTATGGGGTGAATTATAATACATGGAGGACTATGACAAATTCATTATAATTGAAGGGCCACTTGATACATGGAGGATTATGGGGGTGCATTATAATATATGGAGAACTATGTGGTGCAGTATAATATATAGATGACTATGGGGTGAATTATAATACATGGAAAACTATGGGAAATGCATTATAATACATGGACTATGGAGCTGCATTCTAATATGAAGGGTTATGTGGGACCCTTTATACTATTTGGAAGGCTATGTGGGGACCATTATAGTATTTGGAGAACTATAAACAAGGGGGGACAAAGATGCAAGCAGGGGATGGGAACGTTTTGTGCTGAGGGAAAAAGGCTCTTTTCCTCAGCACCCAGCTTTCCCATGCTCTGATATACATCTTCTCTCAGCACCCAGCTTTCTCATGCTCTGATATGGGAAAGCTGGGGGCCGAGGACAAGATGGATATCAGAACATAGGAAAGCTGGGTGCTGATAGAGAGATTTCAGATCATAGGAAACCTGAGTGCGGGTAAGAGCCAAGTCTCAGCGTCATTATCCTGTACCCCGAGCGTCAGTGTCATTATCCCCTACCCCAAGTGTCGGTGTATGTGGAGGGGGGGGTCTAGGTCTGAACTTTGCATCGGGGCCCATCCAACTCTAGTTATGCCACTGGTGAGGGCCACCTGATGGCCCTCTTAAATTTATGAGTGAGCGATTCCTGCTGGCCCTCCTAAGTTTATGAGTGAGGGCCGCCAAAATGCCCTACAAAATTTATGAGTGAAGACTGTCTGATGGCCCTCCAAAATAAATATTTGATTGCACACCCTTTGGAATATATAACTGCAATTAAACACTTCCTATAACTATCCACAAGCCTCTTACTCCTCTCACCTGGATTTTTTTACTCTTCTTTTGCAAACTACTCCAGGTCTCTCATATTTGAAGGCGTCTTTTCCAACAGCAATTTTAAGATCTCTCCACAGGTATCAAAGGGATTTAGATCCGGACTCATTGCTGCCACTTCCGAACTCTCCAGTACCTTGTTTCTATCCATTTCTGGGGCTTCTTGAAGTACAGTGCGGAAAATAAGTATTTGAGACTCTACCGATCTTGCAAGTTTTCTGTCCTACAAAGAATTGAGACGTCTGTAAATTTTATCATAAGTAACTTCAACTATGTAAAAACATTAAAATTAATACATCTAGTTATCAAACATTTTATAGTAGGACATATATGTTTTCACAGTTTTGTCTACATTGGAAGGGCATAGCTTACTGATAAAGTTTTTATAAGGAATAAATAATAAGGTATCTGTATTGAATATGGATAGATGCTGACATAGCATGGTACATATATATATATATATCCTTCCATCTGGAAGCTTCTAGTGATTACGTCATGTGTAACTGTGTTCAGCTGAAATACCCTATATGGTTTAAACAGTTGTCATATAACACACGGTGGGAGGGGGTGGCTGCTCTCTCCTGCTCAGAGTCAATTCACACATGTCGAGGCTGCAGAGTCCGGCCACCCGATCCAAGAAGCAAGACATGCCTGTCAGCCCTGCAACATGATTCTATTTGGGAACCAAGGTGAAATGGATGAAGATTTCTATTGATTTGTATGGACTCATTGAACAATTTACGTAAGCTAATGAAGTATATTTTTTCCCTTTTCTGTAACTGACTTGCAACTTTATAATTTAGCAATCATTTTTATCAGATATAAACTACATTTATTTTTTACACATTTTGTAGTCCATTTTTCATGCGTCTTATCACGTATTTGAAGAAAAATATATTTAAGGGTATATTTTTAACATTTGGAGAGCCAGCCATTCTTGATTTTTTCTTTAAATTTTTGTACTTCTTCCTTCACTTTGCATAAGGGGGGTCAGAAGTAATATGTATCTCCTGCAAAGTATCAGGAATCGACAATTTATAAAAATCACGCAGAACCTAGTCAAGTTGCATGAATGTTTTTTTTTTTGAACTTTAAACTTTGCTAAGCCACAGACGATACTCTTTTGACGTGTCTCTGGAGGAGAAAGGATAAGTCAGTCCATAAGAAGTGCTACAAGTGCTGATTATAAGTCAAGGTGAGACAATGAATTTAAAATCTTTTTCTGAACAAAGTAAGCATTTAGAGAAGTCTAGTTTAGCGAATTTATGGTTAGACTTGTATGCTGAGTGTGAAATGGCAAATTCACGAGTAAATTCTAAGGTATTTTTTAATAAAGAGAGAGAGAAGCTTAGAAATTTATTGCATTTAGTTCAGGAATTTCATAAGTCAGTGATAGAGAGATCCAAAGACTGCTTAAAACCTGAAATGTCAGTAAGTGATATTGTGAATTCTGACTAATGTTGCAAATGAAAAGTCAGATTTTGACTGTAATTTTAATTTTGCTAATCAGAATCCTGAAGATGGCCGCAGACATGTGCAGTCTATTTAAGGACTTTCAGGACACTGGGAAAGAAGCAGGAAATGACGTAGAGAAGTCAGAAGGGGGAGTAGCCAGAGTAGAAGACGTGCAAAAAGTTGTCAGAAAAGGAAATGACAAAATGGAGCTAGAAGGGGGAGGAGTCAGAGAGCATGGCGGAGATCAGTTTCTAAAAATAGAACAGACTAAGTTAGAACTTAAACTAAGAAAGAATCTATTGGACTTATGCAAATTAATTCCCGCATATAATCCTAAAATACATGTGTTACGCTCACCGAGGAGCGGCGAGCGTCCGGAGGTGGACCCACTGGACCGTGCACCGGGCTCCCCCGAGAAGGCGACCAGCAGCGAACCCCTATACAGGGACTGTGCGGCGCCTCCCCAGAAGGCCTAAATGCACGGCAGCCAGGAACCGGTAGTAGGAGTCTCTGTAGGGCCAGGTGTAGCAAGGGTGTGACGTCCACAGCCGGCAGAACACGGAAACGGCACCGGAGATGTTCACAGCAGGTGACGTCCACAGCAGATACGGTACAGATAATGTCCACAGCAGGTAGGGCACGGTGACGTCCACTGTCGGTATGAGCGGTGACGTCCACTGCGGGTATGTATAGATAGTGTCCACGGCAGGTATGGCACGGTGACGTCCACGGTAGGTATAAGTGGTGACGTCCACAGCCGGAATGGTATAGATGGCACTACGGTGAGACACAGGATTAGAATCAGGTAACAAATACACGGATCACAAACAATAGCACAAACGGATTTGGACACTGGCAATGCACTAATAGAGGCGTTGCTCGGGCGCCTGCTGCCGGGGGAGGTGAACTTAAATACCTATTAGGCAACAGGTGACCTCTGAGGTCACTTCCAGAAATTGGGGCATGCCACTTTAGGAAAGGGGGCGAGGCCTCGCGCGCAGCCTAGAGTCACTTACAGCAATTCTGTGTGAGGAGGAGACTGCAGCAGGCCTAGGAGTGGGAGCAGCGTCTGCAGAGCCATGGGGCCGGTAAGAGGAAGGCCTTCGCTGCCTGGGAGTGGGGGCAGGAGTGCACGTGGGAGCCTTGCTGGGACTGGGCAGATGTGAGGGAGAGCTCCCCCCCGGGGTCTAGTGGGACCAGGCGTTACAGTACCCCCCCTGAAGTCCCCTCCTCCTCAGGAAGCTCCGGAGGAGACGAGGAGCATCCACGTCCTCCGCAGGTACCCACGTCCTCTCCTCAGGACCGAGTAGGTTTTACCTCGGACCTCCTTAGCTGCAAGGATGGCTTTTACCTCATAGACGTCATCATCACCAACAGGAGGAGGCGAAGCCCCAGGTTCACTGTGGAAACGGCTCAGGACCACCGGCTTGAGGAGGGACACATGGAAGGAGTTCGGGATGTGAAGCGTCGACGGCAGCTTCAACTTGTAGGACACCTCATTGATCCGTCGGAGCACTTCAAAGGGACCAATGAAGCGGGGACCCAGCTTGTAAGACGGCTGTTTCAGGCGGACATACTTAGACGAGAGCCAGACTTTATCTCCGGGTTGGAAGAAAGGAACATCCAGACGGTTCTTGTCAGCTTCTTTCTTCATGCGGACAGAGGACCGTTCCAGAGCCAACTTGGTCTCAGCCCAGATGGCGGAGAAGGACCTCATGAGGTCATCAGCTGCAAGGTTGCCTGAGGAACATGTCACAGGACACGGCACTTTGGGTCGCTGTCCATACACCACCTGGAACGAAGATTTAGCAGAGGACTCACTTTCATGGTTGTTATAGGAGAACTCGGCCCATGAAAGCAGTTTGACCCAGTTGCTGTGGTGTTCATCCACGAAGTGGCGGAGATAGTTAGTCAGGACTTGGTTAATGCGCTCCACTTGCCCATTGGACTGAGGGTGGTAGGCAGAAGAAAAGTCCAATTCCACATCCATCATCTTGCAGACTGCTCTCCAAAACCGAGCGGTGAACTGGACCCCTCTGTCGGACACGATATGGAGAGGCAAGCCGTGAAGCCGGAAGATGTGTTGAATGAATAGTTCAGCAAGAACCGGAGCGGACGGTAGCCCGGAGAGTGGTGTGAAGTGGGCCATCTTGGAGAACCGGTCCACCACCACCCAGATGACTGTGCAGCCAGACGATTTTGGCAGGTCCGTGATGAAATCCATGCCGATATGTTGCCATGGAGCGGATGGTACGGGTAAAGGAAGCAAAGGGCCCGCCGGAAGAGTCTTCGGGACCTTGTTCCGGGCACAGGAGGAACAGGATGAACAAAAGTCCTGGACGTCTCGACGTAGCCCTGGCCACCAGTAATATCGGGATATCAATTGCAGAGATTTCTTTTGACCCACGTGACCTGCTATTCGGGAAGAGTGTCCCCACCGGAGTACACGTTCTCTATCGACCTCAGCAACAAACGTCTTACCGGGAGGAAGGTGGTGCATGTCAACTGGTGCCGCCATTAGCTTGGAAGGTTCAATGATGTGCCGAGGTTCATCTTCCTGATCCTCTAACAGGAATGATCGAGACAGCGCATCGGCCTTCAGGTTCTTCTCGGCTGGACGGAAATGCAGAACAAAATCAAAGCGGGCGAAGAATAATGACCATCGGGCCTGTCGGGGGTTTAGCCTGTGGGCTGTCTGGAGATATGCCAGATTCTTGTGGTCAGTATAGATGGTAACTGGATGCAATGACCCTTCCAGCAGGTATCGCCATTCTTCCAGGGCCAGCTTGACTGCCAGCAACTCACGGTCTCCGATTGAGTAGTTTCGTTCTGCTGGGGAGAAAGCCTTAGAAAAGAAGCCACAGGTTACTGTCTTACCCTCTGACGTTTTCTGTGTAAGAACCGCACCGGCTCCGGATGAGGAGGCATCTACCTCAAGAATAAACGGCTTGTTCGTGTCGGGTCTGTGTAAGGCTGGAGCAGAAGCAAAGGCTCGTTTAAGGGACAGGAACGATTCTTCAGCTTCCAGGGTCAATTTCTTTGGGTTTTCCCCTTTGCGAGTGAGAGAGGTTATGGGACGCACCAGAGACGAAAAGTGTGGAATGAATTGCCGGTAATAGTTGGCGAATCCCAGGAATCGCTGGATAGCCTTCAACCCTTCCGGACGGGACCAATTCAGTACGGCTGATACTTTATCGGGGTCCATCTTCAGGCCGGTATCAGGGACTATGTGGCCAAGGAAGGGTAGCGAGAATTGGAACGCAGGCGACCGGCACGCAATGTACGCATGCGCAGTGCAATGCGGAGAGACCGCAGGTGCGTTGTGCATTCTGTTATGGTGACGTGGAATCCAGGACAAAATATACCAGGCAGCGGTGGAGCGTGTTGTAGGTGAGGACTAATTGTGCACGCTATTGGACTGGTGAGGAGGTGTTCTAGGGCATCTAGAAAGAGGGGTAAAAAAAAAAAAGAGGAAAAAGTTAGAACATTATTATGTAACATTACAATGAAAAATATATAGAAGCAACAGCCGTATTGCATAAATTGTATTTAAACGGATCAAATGGAATATACTCAGTCTCATAGTTGCATCAATTATATTTATATTGAATTGAAAAGAATACATCCAGATCAAATACAGCAGGACTGTTGCTGATTATAACCATAAGTTGACAATACCTAAAGGGGTAGTATGTCCCATTATCTAGAGTGAGAAGAAACGGGTAAATCCTAATCAAGGAGAAAAATCTTATAACGATGTACTATACCAGAGAGCACCTAAATGGTGCAGGAGGAGTATCACATGGACAAGAAGGACTCCAGTGGACAATCATATTGAGAAACGAAGGGTTACTAAATAGTAGATGTAGTTAATGATACAACAGTAGTTAAAACAGATAGCTCAATGAATCCTATAGAGATGACTAAAGGGATGATTTAACAGATGACCTCATATTCCCTATTTAGACCTAGGGGTTCCAAGGTTTTTAATGTATGGATCCAATAGGCCTCCCTTATCTTAAGCCTATTGATCCTGTCGCCCCCTCTTCTGATGGGAGGGACGTGCTCAATAACTTGGAACCGTAACTGGGCTATGGAATGATTGTGAGAGATGAAATGGAATGGTATGGGTAAAAGTGTCTGTTTGCATCGGATTGTAGATTTATGTTTACTGATGCGGTCTCGGATATGCTGGGTAGTCTCCCCAACATATCCGAGACCGCAGGGGCATTTGATGAGATAAATGACATAAGAAGATTCGCAGGTATAGAAACCCTTGATGGCAAAACGTTGACCAGTCTGTGGGTGTGAAAAGGAGTCACCTTTGGTGATATTTGAACATTGGGTACAACTTAGACAAGGGAATGTACCCTTGCGTTGTGACGTGAGGGTCAGTTGGGTAGAAAGAGGAGTTACTGACCCAACGTCAGCTCTCACCAGACGGTCCCTGAGGTTTTGTGGTCTCTTATAACAAAAAAGAGGAGGGCAATTGAAGGCCGGAATAGAAGGATATGCCTGAGACAGCAGGGGCCAATATTTTCGTATAATCTCCCTAATCGGTGTATTAAAAGGGTGATATGTAGAGACAAATGGAATTCTGGAGGCGTCATTGGTCATATGTGTCTTCCGTGATAGTGGTGGAATTTGTCCGGAGATATGTGGGGGATAACCTCTGTCCTGAAATTTGCGACTCATTTCGTCATGGCGGACCATCTGGGTATGGGAATCAGTCACAATGCGGGTAATCCTATGGTGCTGTGAGAGTGGAAGAGAATTCTTCACATGCCTAGGGTGACAACTGGTGTAATGTAACAGACTGTTCTTGTCGGTCTTTTTTACAGTAAGGTCAGTGGACATGTTACCTACATTATCCCGTGTCACGGTTGTGTCCAGGAAATGTATAGAGACAGGGTCCTGATGGAGTGTGAAGGTCACATTGGGTAAACACGAATTAAGGAAAGACAGAAAACTCTCCAGTGTATCGGTACTGCCTTGCCATATGACAAAAACGTCATCAATGTACCTTTTCCACGTTAGAACGTGCGCCTGGAAAAGGGGAGAGTTGTAGATTTGGTGTTCCTCGAACCACGCCATAAAAATATTGGCGTATGGGGGTGCCATGTTGGAACCCATGGCTGTACCCCTGCGTTGGACATAAAATTGGTCCTCAAAAAGGAAAAAATTCTGTTCAAGAACTATGTGTAAAAGATCTTGACAGAAGGTATGTTGGTGATCAGAAAGGTTGCTATATTGTTCGAGGAACCAATTAACAGCCTCTATACCCAGATGGTGATCAATACTGGTATAGAGGCTGTTGACGTCAAGTGTGGCAAGTAGGCAGCCAGCCGGTGTAGGACCCAAGGAACGGATGGGAGTTAAAAAATGGGTCGTGTCTTTTAAATAGGACGTAATGTTAGGGATCAAGGGAGACAAGATTTTATCCAGGGTGATGGCCAAGGGGGAAAGGATAGAGTCGGTAGACGCCACAATTGGGCGACCTGGTGGTCGCGTAAGGTTCTTATGTATTTTTGGCAAGACGTAAAAAACGGGTGTGATGGGATTGGTTTTATGTAAAAATTCAGCCAATTTTTTGTCAATAGTGCCGGTATGCAGATGATAGTCAATGGTTGTGTTAATAATCTGCCGTATTTGAGGAGTGGGGTTCCTACTGATAGGTGTGTAGGTTGCAGTATCATTGAGTTGATTGTGAATTTCTGAGAAGTAATAGGTTTTATCTAAGATCACAATCGCCCCACCTTTATCGGCGGGTTTAATGACTATGTGTGGGTTATTTTTGAGATTATTGATGGCCCGCGACTCATCCGGAGTACAGTTACGTTTGAGGTGAAACTTGCCTTTATGTATATCATTCAATATGTGGTTAAT
The DNA here is from genome assembly GCF_048569485.1 of Anomaloglossus baeobatrachus. NCBI lineage: Eukaryota > Metazoa > Chordata > Amphibia > Anura > Aromobatidae > Anomaloglossus > Anomaloglossus baeobatrachus. The sequence goes on along the minus strand of NC_134357.1, from coordinate 567,422,184 downwards.
GTCAGTCGTGACCAAAGAAATGTATGTTTCGACCGGGTGGTAATTTTTAGGAGGACAAAAATTGCTAGGGATACGTAAACCCAAAGTACTAAGTTTGAACATGTCGGGGGACCCAGAGCTATCAGATTCAACCTGACTCTGTTGTGAAGTATTAAAGTGAACTTTAAGGCGGAGATTCCGAAAGAATCTTCTGGTCTCTTGATCTAATTTAAAGGAGTCAAAGGACGGGGTTGGACAGAATGATAATCCTTTCTGGAGGATAGCCGACTCGCTAGGGGAGAGGTTATAGGAGGAAATATTGCAGACCAAGTTGGTCCTACCTGTGATCGGGTCGTGATGTTGCGTGGTATGAAATCTCTTGCCCCGCCGCGTTTTCCTCTTGGAGGTTGCCGTCGACCTAAAAAATGAGAGGAACGAGATTGATTCTGTTCGCTGTCGGAGCTGTTGGATGAAGCATAATGTCCTGAATATGGAGAGCGTCGTGGTTGATTGAAGCCTGAGGAACGCCATGTGTACACTTGATTCTTTTGGTAGTCTTCCTGGTCGTGCTGAAATTTCGTGCGTTTACGTGTTTGTAGCGTTTTTCTAAATTCGGAAATTGTGGATTCAGTCTTGGTTTTTAAATTGTTGAACTCCGAATGTGACAGTGTTTTGAAACTGTTGTTCAATGGTGGTAATATTGGCGCTGATGTCTTCTATCTCCTTATCCAGATATTCAATGGTTAATAATATGAGGTCCATAGAACACTTATTTAAAATGCTCTCGTACTTGTCACAGTAAGAAGTGTTTTCTGAGAACAGAGTTGGACGAAGAGGAATGCGTAGTCCACGTGGGATCCTTTTGGCCCTGTGGTACTCTGCCAAGGTAATATAATGTAGCTCTAGTGCGGTATGTCGGCGGAGTTCTTTCTCATAGTCCTTGCTTCTTACTTCTTCAGTTGGAATGGAAAGGAATTGGTTAGAAGCGGTTACTTTTGAAAGGATAGCGGATGTAGATTCATCGTTGTATGAAAATATAGAAAAAGACATGTCAAAAATAATTAATGTCGGCAGGAGCACAAGCCAAAGTCAGATGTAGTAAATGGAGATAAGCTGCGCTCCACTGCCCAAGGCTCTGGTGCACGGGAGAAAGAAAATGTCCAAAATATTCAGAAGAACCCCGGCACACAGAATGGGAAAAGAGATATCTAGTCAATGGTTCTTTTTAATATGCTCGTGTTTTTTATTCAAGAAATTCATAACAGTCAGTGTGTAGCAAAAAGGACGGATATAGTCCGACGTTTCAGCTCATACAAGAGCTTTCACCAGGGACATGAAATACTAAAACAGTTTTAAACAGAAGGAACACAAGAAAGAAAAATTACAATTGCATCATGATATAACATTCAGCATATCAACATATCGCCCATAGGACAAGGTGGATAAACGGGAGTTAATTATACCGTGCATAGGTGAGAAAGGTGTACTAATGTAGAATACATCCGAATTATATAAGAAGGACCCAGGGGAAGGAGTGAGGACGTAGAAGTCCAAGAGGGAAAAAGAGGGAGGAAAAGAGGGGGGGGGGAGGGAGGAAAGGAGGAAGAGAACAAGGAGGAAGACAACAAAAGCAAGGAAAGGTTGTAGATGAAGTAAGGAAAAAAAAGGAGGAGAGAGAGGGGGAAATGAGAAAGAGTTATGAAGAAGCGAGCAGGTGAGACATACCCTTAATGTATAGAGGAAGAGTCCCGTACACACAAGGAGAGCTGAAGATAGGGCACTGTAGAGAAAAAAAGGGGGATATATAATATTAGGAACTAAGGGTTAGAATTAATAGTGAATGGGAAGAATGGTGACTTACAAGTTATAGGAGAATTATAAGGCTCCTGATAAAGTCCGTAGTTCCGGATGAACAGGGGGGTAGAGAACTGCAGAAAGAAAAGGGGGGAGGGGAAGAGGGAGAGGGAATAATGGTAACAATATGCTGAAGGGAAGGGGGCAAGGAAGAGAAACTAATGAGTACGTACCAGTATAATAGCTGTGCTTATATGATGTACTGGGGCTCACATGTGGGAAATACAGATAATGCTGAGCTCAATATATGATGTTACTGTGAAAAGGTAAAATACATGATGAGGACAGTGGTAAGGTATGAGTGTAATGTGGGTAGAATGGAGTTAACATACCAATATATCATGTAAAGGAATCACATCAAAATGGAGTCCAGGGATTACAATCTGTAACCAGATAATAGAGGTAGATGCCTCATAGGATATGGGAGAGGCTAAAATATAATGTGACAGCATTATTATCATGTAAGAGGGGCTTGTATAGGGTGCATTGATCAAGGTAAAGGGATTATACCTATTAGATAGAATGATGTAGTAACCAGGAAGTGGCCTGGGTTGCCTACAAAGTAATGAGAATAACAATCAATCAGATTAGCATTAAGACAGCAGGACAAAAGGGGAGGGGGAACAGCAGGGAGGCTGATAAACCTTACCTATGGCAGCATGTGGTTGAAGTGAGGTGAGGGAGCCCGGAGACAGAGTGGAAAGGCAGGGATTAAATAGCGGTAATGCGTGACTCATATCCGGGTCAGGGAATGCTGGGATCAGTGACGTATGAACGCATGCGCATTGCGATGCAGTCGCTCTGCCCTCTTGGAATTGGAACGCAGGCGACCGGCACGCAATGTACTCATGCGCAGTGCAATGCGGAGAGACCGCAGGTGCGTTGTGCATTCTGTTATGGTGACGTGGAATCCAGGACAAAATATACCAGGCAGCGGTGGAGCGTGTTGTAGGTGAGGACTAATTGTGCACGCTATAGGACTGGTGAGGAGGTGTTCTAGGGCATCTAGAAAGAGGGGAAAAAAGAGGAAAAAGTTAGAACATTATAATATAACATTACAATGAAAAATATATAGAAGCAACAGCCTTTCTCACCTATGCACGATATAATTAACTCCCATTTATCCACCTTGTCCTATGGGCGATATGTTGATATGCTGAATGTTATATCATGATGCAATTGTAATTTTTCTTTCTTGTGTTCCTTCTGTTTAAAACTGTTTTAGTATTTCATGTCCCTGGTGAAAGCTCTTGTATGAGCTGAAACGTCGGACTATATCCGTCCTTTTTGCTACACACTGACTGTTATGAATTTCTTGAATAAAAAACACGAGCATATTAAAAAGAACCATTGACTGGATATCTCTTTTCCCATTCTGTGTGCCGGGGTTCTTCTGAATAGTCTGGACTCACTGACGCGATCGACCTCCATGGGCTCGTGCGGAGCAGTAGGCCGGGTGGAAGGAGGCGACATCGGCCTTTGGAAGGTGGGTGCAAGGCGCGGGATTCTTTTCGCCCGGGTGACTTCTCTGGCCCGCTCTTGGAAGCGGAGATCAATACGGGTAGCCAGAGAGATCAGCTCTTCCAGGGTGGTAGGTACATCTCGGCCGGCCAGTTCATCCTTGATTTTACCGGATAACCCTTCCCAGAAGGCAGCTACCAAGGCGTCATTGTTCCACTTGAGTTCGGAGGACAGAGTGCGGAATTCGATTGCATACTGTCCCACGGTGAGATTCCCCTGGTGGATTCTCATGAGCGAAGAGGCAGTAGACGAGAGACGGCCTGGCTCATCGAACACTTTACGGAAGGTGGTCAGAAAGACGGACAGGACTTGAACGGTCGGGTCATTCCTCTCCCAGAGCGGATTCATCCAAGCCAGAGCCTGACCAGTCAGATGAGACATGATAAATGCGATTTTCGAGCGATCAGTTGCTCGCTGCAGCGGCGACAGCTCAAAGTGCAGGGAGCACTGGTTTAAGAAACCACGACACAAACGGGGATCCCCTCCATACATGGGTGGTGAGGCCAGGCGGGAAGGAGACATGCATGTCGGTAATCCCGCAGAGTCGGGGGTTGTTGAGGAGGCCGGATTCTGCAGGGCGTATAGACGGGAATCCATGGACGCCATATATTCGGCCATGCGTCTCTGGGCCTCATGCTGGCGGGACAGTTCCTTCTGTAGTTAATAATTTCAGAGATTCCTACAGGTTGAAAATGAATATAATAGATCGAATCTTTGAAGAAAAATTTAGGTTTGGTTTCCAGCTAAATAAAGGGGATTTCTGGGTAAATTAATTTTATTGTTTGATATTTATTATTATTCATATACAGTGTATCCATGTAATACATACCTTCTATAGATTCATGTGTGTATATATATATATATATATATATATATATATATATATAAAATGTATATACACTGTGTTCCAAATTATTATGCAAAAAGAGTTTGAGTGATAAGGTTAGATATTTGTGTATCATTCAAACTCATTGATGGTGATGTGTGCGAGGGCTCTTTATATCTCTGAAAGCAATTGCAGATACCTGTGCAAATTAGTTTGAAAGGTGTGTCCAAATAAAGGCAAGACTACTTAAGAAGGCTGTTCCTCATTATTAAGCAGCCTACATTTTTTGCCAAAATGGGAAAGAAAAAGGATGTGTCGGCTGCTGAGACGCAAAAAATTGTGGAGTATTTAGGTCAAGGCATGACTACAATCAACATTGCCAAGACACTTCATCGTGATCATCGCACAATCAAGAAGTATGTAGCGGATTCACAGCACACGCGTGTGCGTGCTGATAAGGAGAAATTGAGGACTCTTTCCAACAGGCAATTGCGTCAGGTTAAAAGAGCAGCTGCTAAAATGCCTTGTCATAGCAGCAGACAAGTTTTTGAAGCTGCCGGTGCCTCCAATGTCCCCCGAACAACAAGATGCAGGGTCCTTCAGAGGTTTGCAGCTATGCGTAAGCCATCCTGTCAATAACCTCTATCCACTGCACACAAGCAGAAACGGCTCCAGTGGCCAAACGATACATGAAGACTGACTTCCAAACTGTTTTTTTCACCGATGAGTGCCGTGCAACGCTCGATGGTCCAGATGGATGGAGTGGAGGATGGTTGGTTGATGGACACCCCATGAAAACACAGCTAAGGCGCCAACAAGGAGGAGGTGGAGTAATTTTTTGGGCTGGAATCATGGGGAGAGAGATTGTCGGCCCCTTTAGGATCCCTGAAGGGGTAAAGCTGAACTCCATAATCTATGTGGAGTTTCTAAAACAGCACTTCCTGCCATAGTTCAGGAGGAAGAACTGTGCATTCCACAGCAAGATCATTTTCATGCATGATAATGCACCGTCTCATGCTGCAAATAACACATCTGCATCTCTGGCTGCTATGGGCATAAAAGAGGACAAACGTATTGTGTGGCCACCATCTTCCCCTGACCTCAACCCAATTGAGAACCTCTGGAGCATCATCAAAAGGAGTGTCTATGATGGCGGGAGGCAGTTCACATCTAAGCAACAGCTCTGGGAGGATATTCTGTCTACATGCAAAACAATTGAAGCACAAACCATCCAAAAACTGACAAATTCAATGGACGAGAGAGTTCAGAAGCTTCTTTCAAACAAGGGGTCCTATGTGCAAATGTTACATCACCTAGAATTAAGTTTTGACTTGCAAACTGTTTGATTTCATTTTATAATAAGCTGATAATCCTTATAATGTCGCAATTGACTATTTTGTTTTTCAAAATAAAAATAAAAAGGTTGAAAACTCTGCTGTGCATAATAATTTGGAACATGCATTTTGAGTGCATTTTAAGTGTTTATTATTTTTAAAAATATACTGTTTTCATTGGCAGTTTGATCAAAAACATTTCAATTGTTCTCGAATAGTAGATGACCGGAAAATAACAATGACTGCAATTCATAACGTTAATTTATGAAAATATGAAAAAAAAATGTTTGCATAATAATTTGGAACACAGTGTAAGGGTAGTGATAGTAAGATCAAAGTCATATTTTCATTTAGTTATGATAGTTAAATTTTATAAATTAATAATTTGATCTTGGTATATGAATAATAATATTTAAAATGTAATAATAAAGAAAAGTATAACTTATTTTAAGTGTATCATTTTTATCATAAATATGATAATAATTTTATTCTTTTATTTTCCTCAGAATTTATCAGTAAAGCAAATTGATGAAGTATTAACTTTTTATTTATAAATTTGTTCTTCTCCTCAATCAGGTAACATATATCTTATTGTGTAAGGCTAATCGCGAAAGCATGATTAATAATAATAATAATAATAAGAATTATTATTTTCTCAGGTACCAATTGCCAGAGGACCATTAGTTTTAACATTTCTTTTATGAATATATATCTTCCTTAGAGTTATTAGAAATGTAGTCTGAGTTTTGGAGTGGAGTAATTAAACTTGCTTGCTGTATTGGAATGGTGTTCCTTGCACGTAACCAGAGCATGTGACACTTGAATTACTGAGCTAATAATAAGTGTCTGTCTGTCATATGATCAAACGTACAGTATGTGACTATCAAAGGTACCTATTACTCATGAGTATATGTAATAAATTATTTGTATACTTCAAGAAGTACTTCATATTAGTATCATATTTTTGAAATGCGCATAGAGAAATTGAAAATCAAAAAGGGGATATGTGTTGTCCATATGTTTGTCTGTATGTGAATAGTTTTGTATATACAGTGAGACAGTCTAATTGTCTGAGCAGCTGCTGATGACAATTACGTGCCCATAGTCTTTGAAGTTTCCAAAGAAAATAAAGGGGAGGGAAACATTTTTTTTTTCCATCAAGGTTATTATATATATATATATATATATATATATATATATATATATATATATATATATATATAATATTATTTAGAATAAATAAGTTATAGTACATAAGTATAAATAATGAAGGAAATTTATACAGAATATATCTTATTCATAGACATATTTCTTTAGAATAGATGTGTTAGGATCCTTATTAAAGGTTTATTCTGAAGAATCATATTCTATCTAGAATAAGTATTTTTTTTTAATGTTTTGACTTTTATACAGTTTTGAGTTACTTCTTTTACTGATACACAGATTGGTAATCATTTTTGTTTTCAAATATGGAAGTAATATTTATAATATGGTCTTGAAGATATACAACATCAATTTTAATTTAATCTTGACATATTAATTTTTATAACAACATATTTCATGATATTGAAAGGAAAAGGTTGGGTTTTAATTACATATTTATATTTGATTAATATATGTGTCTACAGAATACTTTAATAATTAATATTTCAAGTACAAAGGAAGAATTGGGAATAAAAAAGAAAATATATTTGAAGTATATCATAATGCATTTATATACTAAAAGAAGAGTATTATCTGCAAAGTTACATGACTTAATTATTTTTATAGGTTACTGATATGATAGGTATTGAAATCCTATAAGATACTGGTAATACTAAGGTTATGTGTTATTAAGGACATAAGTGTTATATACATAGAAGGCCTTATTTTTATTCCAATTTTCATTTTTCCTTTTATTCCTATTTTTTATATTGATTATTTTTATTCAATATTAAAATTTTAAATCAAAATTTAAATTCTACAATTTTTTATTTTTCCTTCTAATTTTAATATCTCAATTGAGGAAACACTTCAGTATTTATTTAAGTAATATCTAATATAAGAATATTACTTTATTAAATATGAATCATATTAAAAGGGAAAGTTCCAATTTTTGGAAGAAAAAGAACACTTCATACATCACTGTATTCAATTATTTACTTCCTAGTAATACATTATTCTTATATTAGTACGTTGTCACAATAAGGACGAATATTGGTTATAGTTATACATTTTCTTATATAGTGGGTTATTTAATAAATATTAGACAAATCAAATAAAGTAAATTAGAGTAATAAAGATGGAAGATCGAGGTACATCTAGGTTTACCTTCCTATATTTACAAATAATATATATTATATTTTTTAATCAATAATAATCATTTATAATGAATAATATTGTGTTTTGATGGAATCATCCAGTCTTTTCTAAAAGGTTATTCGCTTTGGTTTATAATTTTACAAATGATCTAACTAAATAAGCCACATTGTTGCCTTTCATATTTATAATATGGTACATGTTATAGGTACATAATATATTATTTTATATTACATTTTGGTTACATTCAACACATTGCCACCTATGGGTTTGGAAAGGTAATTACACCAATGACAAAAAAGGTTATTACATGAAATACTATTGTCTATACCAATATGCAGTATTATTTTATCATTCTAAGTATCAATTATATTAATACTTTTACGATAATAATAAGACAAGGTATTATAGTATTAGAGTTATGATACGCTGTGACATTTATTAGTGGTAATTAGTGCCATATTTGGTATTTAGATTAGGGAATGAAGTCTTCAATCAAGATTACAAAAGATAAAAAGACTTTTATTAATTTTTCTAAAGTTAAAAGGGATTCTACAAAAAGGTTTAAAAGGCTGAAACTCAACGGTCCAAAAGGTAACGTCTCAAATAAGACTGTGTTATATACAATACACTTACCACTGCGGGACCTCAGAAAGACAATGTTATAACACATGGTCTGTGCATTAAGACCTCACCACAGTTACCAAGGAGAGCAATAACATGTTAAAGTTAACCCCTGTCGTGCTGACCAAGAACATCTTAATATCTTTCCAAGATTTCACAACAGGCACCGCGGAGGATAAAGGTGACTAATGTAAATTACACTGCACAGACATCAAAGACTTATGCTATTCTTCTACACTTATGAACTGTGGACTTTGCAATAAAGAATAAAGTTTATGGACCTAACAATGATAAACAATATGGGACTGTATCAAATTGGTAACCATTCATTTTTATCAAAGGATTTATTTTTAAGAGACTGTGTTTATGCCGGATTACATCGGAGATAAGAAGAAATCATCTCAGAGGACATCATATGGTGATCGGATCTGTTTTGCATCTTTTAAATTTAGGAAAATATAATTATGTATTTTATATGATTATCAGTCACGGCCTACCATAACATGAATCCACATTATTATATTGTTGAACATACAACATGAATAATGCAAATTGATTATTATTCATCATTATTATTGATATTAATCCATTATCGCCAAATAAGGAAAGAAGATCTGTTATTTTAATGATGTATTACTTCATTTTCGGGGTTTCATTAATAATAATAATAATAATAATAATTAATTTACCCGCCTCAAGCGGGAATTGTAAAAACATTAAAATTAATACATCTAGTTATCAAACATTTTATAGTAGGACATATATGTTTTCACAGTTTTGTCTATATTGGAAGGGCATAGCTTACTGATAAATTTTTTTATAAGGAATAAATAATATGGTATCTGTATTGAATATGGATAGATGCTGACATAGCATGGTACATATATATATATATCCTTCCATCTGGAAGCTTCTAGTGATTACGTCATGTGTAACTGTGTTCAGCTGAAATACCCTATATGGTTTGGACAGTTGTCATATAACACACGTTGGGAGGGGGTGGCTGCTCTCTCCTGCTCCGAGAGTCAATTCACACATGTCGAGGCTGCAGAGTCCGGCTACCCGATCCAAGAAGCAAGACATGCCTGTCAGCCCTACAACATGATTCTATTTGGGAACCAAGGTGAAATGGATGAAGATTTCTATTGATTTGTATGGACTCATTGAACAATTTACGTAAGCTAATGAAGTATATTTTTTCCCTTTTCTGTAACTGACTTGCAACTATATAATTTAGCAATCATTTTTATCAGATATAAACTACATTTATTTTTTACACATTTTGTAGTCCATTTTTCATGCGTCTTATCACGTATTTGAAGAAAAATATATTTAAGGGTATATTTTTAACATTTGCTGCCACTTCCGAACTCTCCAGTACCTTGTTTCTATCCATTTCTGGGGCTTTTTGAAGTACAGTGCGGAAAATAAGTATTTGAGACTCTACCGATCTTGCAAGTTTTCTGTCCTGCAAAGAATTGAGACGTCTGTAAATTTTATCATAAGTAACTTCAACTGTGACAGACAGAATCGGAAAAAAAAATCCAGAGAACCACATTGTATGATATTTATATAATTAATTTGCATTTTATTGCATGAAATAAGTATTTGATCATGTACCAACCAGAAAGAATTCTGCTTTCACGAACCTTTATTTTTTGTTTAAGAAGCTTCTACTCTGCCCTAATTACCTGTATTAATTGCTCCTGTTTGAACCCGTTACCTGTATAAAAGACACATATCCACAAACTCAATCACACTCCAACCTCTCCACCATGGCCAAAACCAAAGAGCTGTCTAAGGAAACCAGGGTCAAAATTGTAGACCTGCACAAGGCTGGGATGGGCTAGATGACAATAGGCAAGCAGCTTGGTGAGAAGGCAACAACTGTTGGCGCAATTATTAGAAGATGGAAGAAACCCAACATGCCTGTCAAACTTACTCGGTCTGGGGCTCCATGAAAAATCTCGCCTTGAGGGGTAAGGATGATTTTGCAAAAGGTCATGAATAAGCCCAGAATTACACGGGAGGACCTGGTCAATGATGTGTAGAGAGCTGGGACCACAGTCTCAAAGATTACCGTCAGTAACATACTGCGCCGTCATGGATTACAATCCTGCAGGGCATGCAAGGTCCCCCTGCTCATGCCAGCACATGTCCAGGCCCGTTTGAAGATCACCATTGACCATCTGAATGATCCAGAGGAGGCATGGGAGAAGGTCATATGGTCAATGAGACTAAAATAGAACTTTTTGGTATCAACTCCACTCACTGTCTTTAGAGGAAGAAGGATGAATACAACCCCAAGAACACTGTCCCAGCTGTGAAGCATAGTGATGGAAACACCATACTTTGGGGGTGCTTTTCTGCAAAGGAGATAGGACGACTGCAACGTATTCAAGGGAGGAAGTTTGGTGTAATTGTCCTGCTGGAAGACACATGACCTATGACCTATCATGCAAACCCAGCTTTCTGACACTGGGCATTACATTGCCACTCAAAATCCTCTGTTAATCTTCGGATTTAAACATACCTGGCAGACAGACAAGTCACGCATTGCCAGAAGCTGCAAAACAACCCCAAAACATCTTTGAACTGTAGGTACTATGTTCTTTTCTTTGTAGGCCTCATTTTGTTTTCGGTAAACAGAAGAATGATGTCCTTTACCAAAAAGCCCCATCTTGGTCTCATCTGTCCATACTTTCCCAGAAGGATTTTTAGCTTACTCAAATACATATTGGCAAACTGCAGTCTAGCTTTTTATGTCTCTTCGTCAGCAGTGGGGTCCTCCTGGGTCTCCACCATAGCATTTCATTTCATTCAGATGAAGATGGACAATTCGCGCTGACACTGATGCCCTCTGAGCCTGCAGGACAGCTTAAATTTTTTGTGAAATTGATTGGAGCTGCTTATCCAGCATCCGGACTATCCTGCGTTGCAATCTTTCATCAATTTATCTCTGCCATCCACATCCAGGGAGATAAGCTACAGCGCCATGTGTTGTAAACGTCTTGATTATGTTGGACTTGTAACCTTGAGATTGTTGATATTTTTCATCAATTTTGGTTCTCAAGTCTCTTCTCTTTCTGTTTTCCATGCTTAGTGTGGCACACACAGACACACAATGCAAAGATTGAGTCAACTTCTCCCCTTTTTATCTGGTTTCAGGTGTGATTTTCATATTGCCCACACCTATCATCACATACTTGAAACAAAGTTGTTTACCTACAATTTTGGACAGGTGCCAACAATTTTGTTCTGCCTATTTTTAAAGTATTGTATGACGTTATGTCCAATTTGCCTTTTTTTTCCCTGTTTTTTAATTGTCTTGTTCCAAAAAAACATAAATAAAATAAACGTGTGTATAACAAAATATGTGTAAGTGCAATAATTCTCGGGGACAAATACTTCATTGTTTCAGTTTCAAGGGTGCCAACACTTTTGGACATGACTATATGTATACCTATACAGTATATACAGTGTACTTTCCTGTATGTATTTAGTTATAAAAATAAGTGAAAAATTTACAAACAACTCCACTCCATACATGTCATAAACACAAATGATTCCGATCCTACACAGTGCTCTGATCCATACAAGTTGTACACACATGGCTCTGTATACCTCGTACACACACGACTCCGCTCCGTACACATCGTACACACACGACTCCGCTCCGTACACCTCGTACACACAGGCCTCTGCTCCGTACACCTCGTACACACACGGCTCTGCTCCGTACACCTCGTACACACACGGCTCTGCTCCGTACACCTCGTACACACACGGCTCTGCTCCGTACACCTCGTACACACACGGCTCCGCTCCGTACACATTGTACACACACGGCTGCACTCCGTACACCTCGTACACACAGGCCTCTGCTCCGTACACCTCGTACACACAGGCCTCTGCTCCGTACACCTCGTACACACAGGCCTCTGCTCCGTACACCTCGTACACACAGGCCTCTGCTCCGTACACCTCGTACACACACGACTCCGCTCCGTACACATCGTACACACACGGCTGCACTCCGTACACCTCGTACACACATGGCTCCGCTCCGTACACCTCGTACACACGGCTCCGCTCCGTACACCTCGTACACACACGGCTCCGCTCCGTACACCTCGTACACACACGGCTCCGCTCCGTACACCTCGTACACACACGGCTCCGCTCCGTACACCTCGTACACACACGGCTCCGCTCCGTACACCTCGTACACACACGGCTCCGCTCCGTACACCTCGTACACACACGGCTCCGCTCCGTACACCTCGTACACACACGGCTCCTCTCCGTACACCTCGTACACACACGGCTTCGCTACGTACTCCTCGTACACACACGGCTCCGCTCCGTACACCTCGTACACACACGGCTTCGCTACGTACTCCTCGTACACACACGGCTCTGCTCCGTACACCTCGTACACACACGGCTCCGCTCCGTACACCTCGAACACACACGGCTCCGCTCCGTACACCTCGTACACACCTGGCTCTGCTTCATACACCTTGTACACACACGGCTCCGCTCCGTACACCTCGTACACACCTGGCTCTGCTTCATACACCTTGTACACACACTGCTCCGCTCCGTACACCTCGTACACACTCGGCTCTGCTACATCCACACTGTAAACCCCTCCTGACCCCACACATAACCTTCCCCTCATCCAGCACCATGACATCCAGCACAGCAGAGTCCTGCATACACTGAGGCGCTGATCATGTGACCCCTGACTCCTCCCCTCCATGTGACATCATCACAGGTCCTGGAAGCACAGAGCAGCCATATATCTAGTGTGCGGCTCTGCAGGTGGAGGTAGGTGGGAATTATTCTCTATTAGGATTATTTTTGCTTCCCTCTATAGCGCCACCATACTCTGCAGTGCTGTACAGGCTTCTGATTGTGTACAGCCCTTTTTCTTGTATGTAGATACAGGAGCACACTCACACTCTGATTTCATGGCTGTTTTGATCATTTTTGGGTTGTTATTGAGTTTTCTAATAGAGTTATTATTATGTATCAGCCTTCAGCTCAATCTGATGTGATGGTGACTTGATGCATGAACGTTCTGTAGGAAGATTGAACTTGTGCAGCCTAGATAGGTCCGCCAGGGTCTAATCCACATAGATTGGTCTCCCAGGGTCTACTTTGCCTAGATAGGGTCCACCAGGGTCTTCTCCACCCGGATGGGCTCGTCAAGGTCTTCTCCAGCCCAGATGGGTCTGCCAGGGTCTTCTCCGCCCAGAAGGGTCTGCCAGGGTATTCTCCGCCGAGATGGGTCCGCAAGGGTCTTCTCCGTGCAGATGGGTCCGCCAGGGACTTCTCCGCCCAGATGGGTCCGCCAGGGTCTTCTCCGCCCAGATGGGTCCGCCAGGGTCTTCTCCGCCCAGATGGGTCTGCCAGGGTCTTCCTCGCCCAGATGGGTCCGCCAGGGTCTTCTCCGCCCAGATGGGTCCGCCAGGGTCTTCTCCGTCCAAATAGGTCCACCAGAGTGACAGTGAGATTAATCTGGTTAACAGCCATGGGCAGATCTACGATCCACCCCCAGCTTTTAGAGGCATATGTCGGCTGATCAGATCATCCAACGTGCAGGAAAAGATACGGGGTCGGTTTGTGAGGCTGCAGGAAAGCAAGGGATACAACCTAGGACATACCAGTATGTGCAAGGTTGGGAAGGGGTTAATGTCAGTACTGCTGGCAACAAAAGTGAGTACACACCTAAGTGAAAATGGCCAAATTGTGCCTAAAGCATCAAGATTTTGTTTGGTCACCATTATTTTGAGCACTGCCTTCACTCTCTTGTTGTCAAGCGCGGACAAGGGGATGCCCAGCGCATGGCCCACACAGAGGTTAGAAGAGGGATGGAAAGGGGCTAAGAAGACAATCACGTTAGGGAAAGGAGAGACTGGTCGCTTCCTGATACTAATCTGTGTCTGCTCCCTGAGCTCTTTAATATCCCAATGCGGGTCCTTCCCCTGCTGCCGTTACATGCCTACTCTCTAGCTGTCCCTCCACTCACTCTGGCTAGTGAAAAGGCTGGTAAGTGCACTAGACTTCACCACTGTGGTAATAAGACAGAGGAGAAGGAAGACAGACAGGGGAACATAGGCAAAAATGAAACACCAATTCCAATGCTGCAGCCAAGCACCAGAGCTGCAAGTGGCACGATCTCAGCAACTCCAAAGGCTTCCTCTTTCCCCATTGGTCAGTTCAGAATGAAATCTATAACCAGCATCAGGTGATGGAACATGTGACTATTTAAAGGGAAGGGAAGTGGTCACAAACCGGCTGCACCTGAGATAGAACTAACAAGGAACTACCAGTAAAGAAAGGGTCCTCAACCCTTTCTGCACCTAAACAAAGCAAATACTGTACATTTAAAACCCAAAATTTCACAAGGCAATGACATTGTCTTTGTTCTCACTTAGTTGCCACCACACGTTTGACACCATTAGAACCAAATAAGTTTATCTCGATCTCATCAGACCACAGGACGGTTCCAGTAGTCCATGTCCTTAGTCTGCTTGTCTTCAGAAAGCTGTTTGCAGGTTTTTATTATGCATCATCTTTAGAAGAGGCATACAAAATGCACAGAACTTGGGGATTGTAACTTGCTTGATGGAATACCATAATCATAGTGAAGATGAACTTCAAGTCAAAGCGTAATTGATTTCACTTCTTTGCTTTGTCAAGAGTCAGATGGGTAAACTATGTTCTATGGAAGAATTTGTATATAGTCAAGTCTCTATAAAATCATACCTTTATTGATCAACTAGCTGTAGCACCCAGCATTGCCCGGAATAGTAACTGTCTCTCTGTTTCTCTCCCAGTCTCTGTCTGTCTCCCTCTCTGTCTGTGTCTGTATCTCTGTGTCTATCTCTTTTTTGTCTCTATCTCTTTTTCTGTCTCTTTCCCTGTCTGTCTGTCTTTGTCTGTCTCTTTGCAAAACAAGAATGCTGCGGAGACACCATCACATGTTTCTCAACGCTGGCAGGAAACTTTTTCCTTGCGGCAACACTTTGCTGCTCCATGTCATCCAAATACTTGTCAAAGTTAAATTCCTCATCTGATGAGGATGAAGATATGGCAGCAGTAGCACTGTCAGGCCCCAAGTCCTCTTGCGCCTGGCAGTCCTGTAGCTGCTCATCCTAACTGCTATCTCACTCAAAGCTTCTTTTCCTTTAGTAAGCTGTTGATCATCAAACAGTATACGATGACTTGGGTCCACATAAACGGCTGCCAGAAGAATTTTAGTTTCCAATAGCTGTGTCTCTCTCCGTTTCATTGAAGCAGAAATGCCATCTGCGATTAAACATCCTCTTTGGGACAGGCAAAATAGCAAGTTCTTCCACTCCCTTATAAAAATGCCAGGAGTTAAATCCTCAGCTTGTAATTTTTTAGTCATGGTAAATGGGTGATTAAGCAATTCCTTCAATTCAGCCACCTGTGTCCATTGACCTTCATTTAAGGTTACTTGAGGGTTCACCATATCTATAAGAAACGATTTTAGTTCAAGCAATCCCTCAGTCATTAAAAAAGTGCTGCCTCACCGAGTGGCTTGATCAACAATTGCCCCTTTCCCAGCACGTCTCTTCAAGATGGAATCAATTTTAGGGGTTCTGGCGGCAATAACCAACTTCCTCACTTTTCCAATCAGATTTCCAGCATGTCCGCCCAGTTCACACATCCGGCTTTTCGCCGGTTTGGCGGATGTGGCGCACGCCAGTACAGTACGATACAGTACAGTGGCAGCGCCACAACTTCCGGGTCACATGCTCCGGGCACATGAAAGCATGTGACCGGCGTTTGTCGCGCTGCCACTGTACTGTATACACTGTACTGGAGTGTGCCGTATCCGCCAAATCGGCGGAAAGATGGATGTGTGAAACCGGGGTCCCTCTTGCAGACTATCTCTTATTGCCAGCTGCAGCGTGTGCACAACACAGCGCATGTGATGAATATGAAAGTGTTTTGAAGCAGCTTCAACAAGATCATCTAATCCAAAAGTATCATTTTGCTGTTCTTCTGTTGCAATATCTGTTTGTTCCTCAGTTACATGAGCAGCACTGTGGCTCCATCTCAAACATACTGAATCCTAAATTTTCTTCTAGCTGTTGTTCATTACTCTCAATCATCAGTTTAATTGTACTTCTGTTTGAAGTATTGTTCGTTATAATTGCAAGAACCTGTTCTTTTTTGAGTTCCTAATCTTGCAGAACTTTTTCCCCTAAGGCCTGGAGAAACTGGCTGATGTGATGAGCTTTACTATCTTTTACTGCCAGTGTCTTACTAACAATTTCTTTCTTGTCGCAAACATATCAAACATTGATAGCAAAATAATTATAATCAAAAACCGTTTATAGGTTTTTGATTATAATAGACATTGCTAGCAATAATACAACTCTGTAACATGTGATAAGAATCTGCAAATCAAACACAAAATCAATGCATTACGCGCATAAATAACACCATGTTCAGTGGCATTTTTCTTTTCTTAAACTGAGAGACTCCAAAAAAAACCCAATGATCCTTGTAGAGAAAAATGTGCTCTTTCTAATGATATCAGAATTAATATATTTTAGGGGTACCCTTTTTGGGAAATTTGACCTAAAAATAGGTAAATTTTGGGTTTTTTTAAGTTTTTCATCATATGTGGGTGTGAATATTTCCACAAATACATATGCTTTGACCGTGATATTGCAGCAATGCAAAGTCATGTAGATGTTTGGTGTACAGGGCAAAGCACCAGTTACTATTGGTTTTTGGTCTTGAGTTATATATGGGCAAAGTTAGGCATAAATTTTATGTGAGGCGTTTTACAAGCTACTTTGACACAAAATTGCAGCCGAAATATAGTTTTGTCATAGCCGGTAATAATTTTATCGTGTTTAGCAGCAAAAGTTGAGCTAGTATGCCAAATTTCAGCATCATAGCCAGTATAGAACTCTAATGGCTATGTGCCAAAGTTTGCAAAATCCTCTTAGCTGAAGCCGCAGCCTTGGGGGGGGGGGGGGCCTCCAGTGAAAGGTCAACAGTGCCCAATGTATTTGAGATCTGGCCCTAAAAATGTACAGAACCTCTTTTCAAACATACATGTACATCCTTATAAATTTTCAACAAAATCGGAGAAGGTTGAGTGGGGACGATTTTTAAAGCTGGTCCCCTTGACATGGAATGACCCAATTTCATTAAGAATAGGACCCTGATACAATATAAGGATGTATCTTTGTACAATTTTTTTATATCATTAGCACTTCCTACAGTAGACAGTATAATGGTCACACCAATTTTATCTTCAAATTTTTGTCTATTGTTATTACTCATTTTCGTGGGGTTTTTTGTACTTTTGTTAATGCTTACTGCCTATTTTATTGTAACCTCTCTGATGCAGCCTTTCAGTGGTGAGATTCACCTTTATCTGAAACGATGCCTTGGTAGAGCTATTGCGGCGAATTCTGAAGAACTCACCATAAGGTATATATTTTATTGTATGTATTGGATGATTACTTTTAGCATGCAAAATTGTATTCCCACTTACTGGTTTGCTGTAAGTTAGATAATGTATTTTTTTTTTTTAGTTTCCGCCTCTCCCGACAATTGCAAATCCAAAAAATTGATAGTGGTGTGGGGTTCAATCACAATATGTAACTTTCAAAGCAAGATTGTTACAATCAGTGTACTCGATAAGTTCTGAGGCTGTGGTGATGTCCCCAACCAAATAAGGAGGACGTCGTCCACATATCTACCGTACCACACTATATGTCTCCTGAAGGGATATCTCAAAAAAATATCCCATTCCTCCCATCAGGAGACATACAGTATGGCGAGAGATGGAGGGAAGTAAGAGCCCATAGGACAGCCTTTAACTTTTGAATTTCAAAAGAAAATCAATAGCTCTAATAATCATTTCTTTAGTTTCATTACTATATGCACTATAAGTGTTAATGTGATAATTAACACTTTCTCAAGCCAAAGGGTGAGGGATACATGAATAAAGATTTTCTATATCGCAGGATATAAACCGATAATGATCCAGCCATTCTATATTTTTCATGCACTGTATGACTGTCGATGTCTCTTTAAGATATCCTGGTGTCCTAGGTAATAACAACTGTAGATGGAAATCAACCCATTTGCTAAGATTTTCATTCAAGGAATTAATGCTGGAATAAATGGGCCGCAAAGGAGGTGGAAAAACTAATTTGTGTGTTTTTGGGAGTTCATGGAATATGGACATTATGGGATTTTCAGGTATAATAGATTTTTTATTTGTTTCATCAAAGACTTCCATTGCAAATCCTTCATCTATTAAAGGGAACCAATCACCAGGATTTTCATATATAAGCTAAAGCCAGTGCTATACTGGCACTATCAGGCTGATTCTCTACATACCTTTAGTGGTCAGCTCGGATGTTTAGGTTTTCAAATCCAAGAAAGTAAAGTTTATAAAATCAGCAGCTTCTTGAGTGACAGCAGCTGAGGATCAGATAATATCTGGGGGAGGTATTCATACTTATCCCCTCCCCCTGTTAGCGTTAGCATAAGTATTATACAATTGATGTAACATTTCACTTCCAGGACCTGTGCTGAGGTCATACCCATGTGACCAGAAGGGGCGGGGCCTCAGCCAACAAAGCTGATATCAGGAAGCAACATTTTCCTATTGGTTGAGTTCCTGCCCCTTCTAGTCACATAGGTATAACTTAACCACAGTTCCTGGAACAGAAAAGTTACATTGATTTCCGGGAGCTAAATCATATTACAGTTTGTGATCCATTTCCCATGCCTCTTATTCTGAACCTGATTTCTGGTGCTAAGTGGTTCTCTAAGCTCGATCTCAGGAGGCCTATAATCTCATCAGGGTCCGTCAGGGGGATTGAGTGGAAAACTAAGTTTAATACACCGGATGGTCACTATGAAAATCTGGTAATGCCACTTGGACTAACCAATGCGCCTGCTGTATTCCACCATTTTATTAATGATGTGTTTGCTCAACTATTGGATAGATTTGTTGTTATTTAACTGGATGACATCCATATTTACTCACAAAATCTTGAGTCTTTCAATGAACATGTCAAACAAGTGTTACAAGTACTTAGGGCAAACAAGCTTTAGGCTAAACTTGAAAAATGTGTCTTTACGGTGCAGGAATTACCTTTTTTGGGGTATATAATTTCTGCATCTGTGTTCAAATTGGATCCCTTGAAGGGGCAGGCTGTTTTGAATTGGGACAGTCCAGAGAATCCTAAGGCACTACAGCGGTTCTTAGGATTTGCTAACTATTACTATTAAAAATTTCTCTGCCATTGCCAGACCTCTGACCGACATGACTAAGAAAGGGACGGACGTCTCTGACTGGTCTCAGAGTGCATTACGCGCCTTTGAGTGTCTTAAATAGTGTTTTACGTCAGTACCAATACTTGTGCAGCCCGATGTGTCTTGTCCATTTACTGTAGAGGTGGACGCATCTGAGGTAGGGGTAGGGGCTGTGTTATTGCAAGGTCTGTCATTGAGTAAACTTCGCCCTTGTGCCTTCTTTTCCAGGAAGTTGTCACTTGCCTAACGAAATTATGACATAGATAACAGGGAATTACTTGCCATCAAGTTGGCATTTGAGGAATGGTGGCACTTTCTGGAGAGGGCCACGCATCCTATTACTGTGATCACAAGACTCTCCTGTATCTTTAGACCGCTAAGCACCTTTCCCCGAGGCAAGCTCGGTGGTTCTTCATTTTTACCAGGTTCAATTTCTTTGTCACTTAAGGCACTGTCAGGTGCCTTGTCCAGGTGCTTTCCTGGGGGGGAAACCTCAGTAGGAACCGGTGCCCATCCTGAAGAAAGGGGTAGTTGTATCAGCACTCAGTACTGAGGTGGAGTCTGAGATTGCTGATGCCCAGGATAAGGCACCAGCTGGTGTTCCAGCAAACAAGTAATTTGTTTCCCTGAACCTTCGGCTTAAGGTTTTGGGTGAGCACCACGATTCTGTTCTAGCTGGTCATCCTGGGGTGAAAAGCACATTAGACCTCCTACTGGTGGCCCAGGATCTACAGGGATGTGGCCTCCTATGTATCCATGTGTAACTGTCTGTGCACGGTCCAAACCTTCGCACTCCCATCTGTCTGGGTGTTTGCTACCTTTAGGGGTGCCTAGCAAACCCTGAACAGATATATCCATGGTGTTCACTATGGATCTGCCCCCCCCCTCTGCTGGCAACATTGTTATTTTAGTGGTGGTTGACAGGTTCTCTAAAATGACCCACTTTCTTGCCCTGCCATCTCTGCCTAATGCTAAAATGCTAGCCCAGGTTATCATTCGTGAGAGAGTCAGACTCCATAGCGTTCCATCTGACATGTAACTGATCGGGGTACCCAGTTCATTGCAAGATTTTGGAAAGCATTCTGCTCCCGGTTGGGGATAAAATTATCACACTACTCAGCTTTCCATCTACAATCCAATTGTCAGATGGATTGTAGGGATTGACGGAACACTATTTATGCTGCTTTGTATCTGATAATTGGGAGGAGTGGTCAGCGTTCCTTCCCCTGGTGGAATTTGCTATTAACAACCACCATCATGAGTCCTCTGGGGTATCGTCCTTCTTTTGTGTCTATGGTCAACATGCTCCGTTTTGTACATTTGTGTGAGGGTTATGCATCCTGGAGGAGGACCAGGCAGGTTCCATTTTATCATCTACATGGTGTAAGGTTCAACAGCAGTTAAGTAGCATGAGCACTAGATATAAGCCGGTGGCTGACTGTGGCCATGTGCCTGGTCCAGATCTGTGTGTGAGTAATTGGGTGTGGTTGTCCACAAAACACATTAAACTGAAGGTACCTTCTCTTAAGTTGGGTCCTCGTTTTATTGTTTCTTTGAAAATCTCGGCTGTCATCAATCCGCTGGTGTATCGGTTGGCATTACCAGTGGTATACAAGATCCACAATGTATTCCACAAGTCTACTCCCCCTGTTTTGGTTGACGATGCACTGGAGTTTGAGGTAGCTAAAATTATTGATTCTCAAGTTGCGCGCCGTTCCCTCCAGTATCTGGTGCACTGGTGGGGTTATAGTCTTGAGGAGAGAACTTGGGTGCCAGCATCAGACATCCATTCGGATCGCCTGGTCAGGGGCTTCCATTGCAGACATCCAAAGAGACCTAGGTGTGTGAGGCTTGATTGGACTGAGGCCCCTCGTAGAAGGAGGGGCACTGTCATGTGATGTCCAGGTCTTGACGCATTAGGTGTCATGGTAGCATTGGGCTCTGTTCACACTGCAGTGTTTGACAAGCAACCTGATGTCTCCTAGTTGTTCAGCCAGAACTGGGCGTCGGCTGTTTAATGGGCACTGTTTTTCAGGCCGACAGGAGTTAATGCATGGGGAACTCTGCTAGGAATACAGGTTGCCAATCAAGGTCATCTACTTCCTATATAAGATCCTGGATCTCACTACTCAGTGCGAATTATAGCTGCTAGCTTTTGCTCCAAGTGATACCTGTTCATGGTGATCTTTGTTGTGATATTGAGTGGTGTGAACGATCTCCTGTTGTGCGTTACTACATTCCCTTTTTATTTGCTTCCCTCTACATTTATTGTGTCTCCAGTGTGTTTTGAGTGCAGTGTGTACGAGTTTCCGTTCTTCCTCGTCCATGTCGTTTTGTAGGGGTTGGTTTCTGGGTATCAGTGCTTGGTAGGAGACAGGGCCATGTTGGAGGCTCGACCTTGGCTACCATCAAGCTTACCGTCGTGATAAGGGACAGTGCAAGGTACCAAGTCTGAGGATCAGCCTAGGGGCCCCTAGCCTGTCATTACATACCCTGTGACAGGTATCATAGAATGGTAAAGGGACCTCAAGGGCCATCGGGTTCAACCCCCCTGCGAGTGCAGGTTTTCTTAAATAATCCCAGCTATATGTTTATCCAGCTTCTGCTTGAAGGTTTCTTTGATGGAGAGCTCGTTAACTCCCATTGCTGCCTGTTCCACTCTTTGACGCCCTCACTGTCAAAAAGATTTTCCTAATGTCTAAACTGAATCTCCTTCCGTTTAGTATCATCCCATTGCTTCTTGTACTTCCTTGTCCTAATGAGAATAGGGTAGTTCTCTCTGCTCTGTGATTACCTTTCACATATTAGTAGTCTCCTCTCAGCCTTCTCTTTTGCAAACTAAACATTCCTAGTTTTTATAGCTGGTCTTCATAGGACATGGTTTGCAGATTTTCTACCATCTTGGTTGCTCTTCTCTGGACTTGCACCAATATATTGATGTCTTTCTTGAATTGGGGCGCTCAGAACTCAGAACCAGGTGTGGTCTGACCAGGGCAGAGTATAGGGGAATAATGACCTCTCTTGATCTAGATTCAATGCTTGTCTTGATACATCCCAGAATTTTGTTGTTATTCTCTGTCTGATCTCTAGATGTATGAAGCGATCAACCACATTATTGCTTTATTGCTAATTTGTATGACTTTACATCGGCTTATCTTTTTCCCCATTCAGGTCCCTACAAAATCAGATCCTTTATATAAGAGAATTTTCTTTCTTGACTCATTAAGGATGGATAGGGACAGGGACAAGATGACGGAGAGGATATTACACATCACCCTAGAGATCATCTACCGGCTTACTGGAGAGGTGAGAGATTCTGATGACGTCACATTACATCATTCTTATCTATGGGAATAACAGATGGACAGAACTGGAGAGGTGAGGACTCTGGAAATGTCTGGAGTGAGATTTCTTACTGTGTCTCTCCATAACCAGGATTACACAGTAGTGAAGAAGACCTCTAGTGAGCGCTGTCAGGCCCCTGTGTCTGAGGAATGGGGAAGACCCCTGAGCCCAATCACGGGGCCTCCACCTCACCCCCCGATACATGAGGACATCAATGACCAGAAGATCCTAGAACTCACCTACAAGATGATTGAGCTGCTGACTGGAGAGGTGACACTGCTGGGAATGCTGGGACATTATACAGTAACGCTATGAAGGGATCGGGGGATGACGGTATCATTGTATTTGTCAGATTCCTATAAGGTGTCAGGACGTCACCGTCTATTTCTCCATGGAGGAGTGGGAGTATGTAAAAGGACAAAAAGATCTGTACAAGGACATCATGATGGACGTTTCCCAGCCCCTCACATCACCAGGTAATAGACAGGACTAAATACACACGGCCTATAATTATCTGTATGTAAGGAATGAATTCAGTCCCTGTATGTGTTTCCTCCAGTTCTATCCAGTAAGAGGACAACACCAGAGAGATTTCCCTGTCCTCTTCTCCCACAGGACTGTGAACAAGAAGATCCCGAGGTTCCTCAGGATCATGAGGTAGATGCAGAGTTCTTGTTTTATCCTCCAGTATTATATGGTTTATAGTGGTGTAATGAGAGCGGTGGAGATGGCAGGATTAGAGCTGATCATAGATGGGACTTCTCCATCTGTCTGTGACTTTTACAATATTTGTTTCAGGGTGAAGATCTGATCCATATTAATACTACAGAGACATATGTGAGGGGTGATGAGCAGTGTAAAGAGGAGATTCCCACATATGACTATCCAGGTGAGTAGTGACCACTAACTGCACGGAAGTCAAAGATTCATCCCATGGGAATATATATGCCATGTTATCACTAATTCTTAACCATTAAATAAACGCCATGTGAGATGTCTCTAAAAAGCACAATCAAAAGCACAAGTCAGTGTTTATGGTGGCAATTTTCATTACAATCTAGAGTTAATGCACAGCGCTTAGATGAATTGTAAAACATTGCAAAGTGTTACCTTGCCAAGAAAATTAACTTAATCACAAAAACCTAATTTCCATTAATTTTTTAGCCTTGACACAAGATGACTTGCTAAAATAAATTCAATGATTTTCTTAGCATAGGGGAAAATGGTAAAGGGGACAAGGCAACTAATATCACACTGCCATGCTGATTGACTTATAAGTGCAAAGAAGTTGCTTTAGAAAGTGGCTAGTGATCGAAATTATTGTCTTTATGTGAGAACTATGGTTACCGCCAAGGAAACTCGAAAAGTCATCATTGCTTTGCATCAATAGGGCTTTACATGCAAGGACATTGCTGCTTTTAAGATTGCCCCTAAATCAAATTTAACCTGATCATCAATGACATAAAAGAGAGAGTTTCAATAGGTGTGAAGAAGGCTTCAGGGTGCCCAAGAAAATCTAACAAGTGCCAGGACCAACTCCTAAAGAGGATTCAGCTATGGGATCAGTTCAGCAAGCAGATGTCAGTGCTTTTGCACACATAGTGAGGCAAAGGCTTTTAGAAATTGTCCTGGTGTCAATAAGAGCAGCAAAGGAAGCATTTAATATTAGAGAAAAACATCAAGGACAGTTTAACAGGTTATTTTCTCTGATGAAGCCCCCCTTCAAACTGTTTTGAACATTTAGAAAAATTATGGGCGAAAAGGTGAGCCCTACCATGAGTAATGGGTCTTGTTAATATTACAGAATCCTGAGATCTTTCATGTGTGGGGTTAGGGTTGATATTTATTCAAGGGAATGGACTTGCTCACACTTTTCTCTACGATGAGGATAAACCTCCTCCAAGACTAACTACTTCAAATGATCCAGGAGCATTTTAGTGATGAACAATTCTTTGTCCAGTATGAAAGAAACGATCTCACAAGGCAAAAGTGATAACTTATTGGCTCACTGAACAAAATCTTGAAATTGTCCCCAGATTTCAATCCTATTGGGAACTTGTGGTCAATTCTGAAAAAGCAGGTGGACATAAACAAACACAGACATTTTGATGCACTGATTAGAAAAGAATGGGACATCGCTCAAGATTTCGATCAGAAGCTGATATCCAGTTGCCGGGAAGAAGTGCAGAAGTCTGGAAAACTAAGGGTTCAAAAACCAAAATTTCAGTCAGTCTAAAAACTTTTGGTCATGACTGTACTTGAAGAGGACAGTACCACTGGACTACTTCCGTTTTTATCAAAATCATTTCTCCTTGCTCGGATGCCAATCAGAATTCATCTTCATTTGAGTCTTGTTCTTTTTCTCGCATTCACTCTACATTTTGCTTATGTTACTTTCATGGCTCTCCACTGAGCATTTAACTAGAAAAGACTGATGAAAGGCATACAGAAACTTATGACGATAAAGAGATTGCTGACTAACAAAGAGTCAACTTATGTACGACCTCTAGTTTAGAACGTCAGCTGTGAAAATACTCCTAACATACACATCTCAGCATTGGAGTTTCCAGGCGCTGTCTGGTCATCTTCTTTCCATCTTTCACCACATCTCTGGCATCTTCATTACACTCAGGCTCCCAGCCGCGACCAGGACGAAGCTCACTGCACATCATAAGTTATATCATCATTGCAAACTTATAACACGCAGCAAGTCCTGGCTGTATAATGAAGAGGCTGGAGATGCAGCGTGCCCGATGATAAAAAGAAGACAAAATTAAAAGTTTAGTTTGGGTAAAAAGGAAAACCAAATACTCATCTCTCCAGCCCTTTTTTATCTGCCGTGCTGCTTTTCGAGAACTTTGCAGCTGCATCCAAACTTCAGCGATCACTGTGTGTTATAAAGTCACACTGATAAGATTGCCAATGAATGCAGTAACCTTCTATTCATGGAAGCGGCCATAATGTCTGACCTTTAGTGAAGAGGACAAAGATGCTGTGTGCCTGACAATGGAAAGAAGAGGACCGAATGGTGAGCAGCCAGAGATGTGAATATTTGGTTAAAGATAAATAACTGATACTCAACCTTCTGGAGGTTCCTGTGCTTACCATATGGCTCTCCTTTTTTTGCCCCACACCGTGACGTGACACATCTCTAAGACTTCCGTTTGCATCTAGGCCCCAAACGTCTCTGCATGTCATAAGGTAGTGACATTGACGTCGCAACCTTATGACGCGCAGTAACCTTGAGGTCTGGACGCAGCCATAAGTCTTGACCTATAGTGAAAAGGCCAGGAAATGTGGCACGCCTGATGACAGAGAGGACCATATGGAAGGTAGCAAGCTGTGGAGTGGTTGCCATCGTCAATGGCGCCTACTTTTTTTTTTTTTCTGATCCCATTCCAACTTGCATACTAATGCGGTTCATAAACAAAGCTACGGAACATATTTAGTTCCTAACCGGAGATTATTTGCAGTAGATGGCCTAGCATCATCTTCTGGAGGTTGTTTTGAGGTCTACTGTTGGATCGTGTTCAGTTTTTAAACACAAATTTTGCTGCACGCCTTACAATTTGTCTGAAAATTTAAGATATTATATCAGTATAAATTTACAATGTTATTCAAAAACATTTGTTTTTATTTTTGGCAGATGACATTCCCATGAGCTCGGAGGCACAATGGTTATCTTTAGATTATAAAACAGATGATCAAGATATCTCACAAGATGCATATGAAGAGGATGACATAATTCCACATATAATCGTTAAAATCAAAGATCCATCATCTGGTTCTTTTGAAGAGGTCCTGTATTCTGATTCATCACAGAATGTTGAGACAAAAAATTGTGACAAAAGAGGTGTCATAAATCAGAATGATAACACAGAGGCGAAGTCATTTATATGTTCAGATTGTGGAAAATGTTTTAGCTGGCAATCTCACCTTATTAAACATATGAGAAGTCACACAGGGGAGAAACCATTTTCTTGTGAAGAATGTGGGAAGCGTTTCAGCGAGAAATCGGATCTTTTTAGACATCAAAGAACTCACACAGGGGCAAAGCTGTTTTCATGTTCAGAATGTGGAAAATGCTTTAAACAGAAGTGGGGTCTCGTAAAACATCAGAGAAGTCACACTGGAGCAAAGCCGTATTCATGTTCAGAATGTGGGAAAGAGTATAATGATAAATCAAACCTTATTCGACATCAGTGGGTTCACACAGGGGTGAAGCAGTTTTCATGTTTAGAATGTGGGGCACTTTTTACCAAAAATTCATCTCTTGTTACGCATAAAAAAATTCACACAGGAGTGAAGCCGTTTTCATGTCCAGAATGTGGAAAATGTTTTATCCAGAATTCAGACCTTGTTAGACATCGAAAAACTCACACAGGGGAGAAGCCATTTCCATGCCCAGATTGTGAAAAAAGTTTTACCAAAAAATCCATTCTTATCAGCCATCAAAAAATTCATGCCGAGCAGAAGCCTCTTTCGTGAACTTTAAGTGTAAAGTGTTTTAGCTAAAAGCCAACTTTAAATAGCCACCAAAAATGTCACAAGGGAAAAAGATTTTCATGTCCATAATCTGTGAAATGTTTTACGCATAAACCATATCATCTTGAACTAATTTTTTTAACACTTATTTTACTTTTAAATAATACATTCCCCCGTGAAGAAGCAAGGCGAAATGTGTGTTGGGGTGTATCCGCCACCACAGAGTCTGAATGGATATTTTCTCTACTATGTTGTATTCCTGATTGTTTTGCTACCATAACCCTCGGACTATCATCATTTGTGTATACTTATTAGTATTTCATAAGAGGGTGTTCTAACGGTTATTTATGTTTATAAGTGTTACCCAATAGTTTTCATAGTCTCCTACCCTGGAGCTGATGTATGTGCATAATATATTACCTAGGGGTCAGGATTAATTTGCAGGGTGATTTAATCTTCTGTACATGCAATATTTATCCTATGCAACTTTCCTTTATGTTGTTCTCCCATTTTTATGTACTGTTTTTCACTTTTATTCTTAAAGTTAAGATCAATTTGAATATACTAAAGTTGTCCGAATTGTTTTTTTTGTTTATTGGAATTAGTGCACTAGAGAAGTCCTCAAATACAAAAATAAACAGTTTTCAATACAATCGAAAAATGAATAGAAGCAGAATGTAGGCCCTATTATGGATGGTCATTGGAGTATGATTTTAGAATTAACACCAAAATTCTAAGAATATCACTACAATTCCTTTTCGCAAGGATATAAAGATGACCAGCTTTCTTTGTAAGATAGGGATTTGTTCCGATGCTAACTGACTGTAACGCTCACCGCTGCAGATGGTAAAGCGATGAGCAGGAGTGAACCCATTGCACCACAGGGGGACCCTGAACTTACCCTTTAGTGGGAGGGGCTTGACTAAGCATCTGCAGTTAGGAAGACGTCAGATGTCACTCCTAGGGAAGTGACCGGGACTGTGGCAGCTGACCCCCCAGGGCAAGGACGGACATGAGGACAAACGGGCAGAGTGTCTAGTGCAGCAAGGACCATCAAGAAGTCAGAGGTAGGTGTCATGACTGTGCACAGTCACTAGTAAGGCTGGGACCACCGGAGTAGCTGAGGCAGGTGGCTCGGCCAGGGTGGACAGGCACAGTCACTACTAAAGCTGGGTCCACTGGAGTAGCTGAGACAGGTAGCACGGCTGGGGTGGACAGGCACAGTCACTAATAAAGCTGAGCAAGAAGAGAATGGCACTTCCTATATGTACGTCTAGGAGATATTGGGGTGCACTTTAGGTTCCAAAGCCAAACAGTGAGAAGTATACAAGGCACTCCCAATTGGGAGTGCCTTGTAAACTTCTCACTAATAAAGCTGAGACTGCCAGAGTAGGAGGAGGAGCTGTGGAGGAAATAAAGCGCAATAGGGTCTTACCCTTATAGGCACAGGGCAATAAGCAAGGGGAGCAATTATACTCACCAACTGTAGTTGTGACAGTCACAACTACTATAATCGCATATACAATAGATCCAGGCAGCGGCAACCCAAGACGACTTGATAACAGAGAACAATTGTAGAAGAAAGGGTTTTTGAGATTTTTGATGTTGTTTCTATGGTCCTGAGGAAGGGAGCAGAGCTCCTGAAACGCGTAGACCTGTGCTACAATAAAGCCACATCAATCCGATCTCCCCTGTTGTGATCATTGGCGCGGTATAGAAAACCCTTTCTTCTACAATTGTTCTCTGTTATCGAGACTGCCAGAGTAGCTGAGGCAGGTGGCCTGGCCAGGGTGTACGGGCACAGTCACCAATAAAACTGGGACCATCGAGTAGCTGAGGCAGGTGGCACGGCCCGGCTGGATGAACACCAGGGTACCAACGGTGACTGGAAGACTGGTAAGTACATTGTAACGGAAGCACAGCGGACAAAGGGACCTGACAACTAGCTGGCAAAGGAAAAAAACAGTAACTAATCACGTTGATCAGACACCTCCCCTAGTGGGAGAGTGCCTTAAGTACTCAGTGACTCTCAACAATAGGCTGAGAGGCACTTCCAGGGAATGACAGGCTGGCTCTTTAAGGTGCGCGCGCACCTTTTAAAGCACTCCCGGAGGGCCTGTGTGGTGTGCACAGGTCTCGGGGGAGAGAAGCAGGAAACGCTCATGTGGAAGACTGCGGGGAAGCCATGGTGTAGGCCGGTCATGGCAGTTAGTGAGCGTCCCTGCAGGGAGGAGGGAGAGTGGTGCAGGGACACTGGCACTACACTGACTTAGTCGTTATATGGAAAAAGCATATTTAATGCCGCTTTTGGAAGGGAATTATTGCCATTATTAATAAGGCATGTTAAATCTGAGGTTGTGGGTTCTATTAATCACCTAGGCAGGTGTAACAATTTTTATTTCTTCTGTACACAGTCTTACAGCAACCATAGTACGTATGCTCCTCCAGATGACAGATACCACGACCGTAGCATGTATATCCAGCTCCAGCCGGCAACAGTGGTCTTTATGCTCCACAGATATCACGACCGAAACGCGTGTATGCAGCTCCAGCTGGCAACAGTAGTCCTTATGCTCCTCCATATGATGAATATTATGACAGTAGGGCGTGTATCCAGCTCCAACTCACTGACCAATTTTGTCTCCTTGCTTTTCTACCACTTTTGGAATCCGCCCCCTGGATGAGTAAAGGTGATTTCATTCCACCCCCTTAAACATGTTTCATGTAACTCCAAGTATGAAGGAGGGTAGTCTCCCACTAATCTGTAGGATTGGGTATCAGAGAAGCCTCCTGCAGAGGAGAAAAATAGATACACAACCCGTCACCAGATACAGGACAATGAATCC
This sequence comes from Anomaloglossus baeobatrachus, assembly GCF_048569485.1. Classification (NCBI taxonomy): domain Eukaryota; kingdom Metazoa; phylum Chordata; class Amphibia; order Anura; family Aromobatidae; genus Anomaloglossus; species Anomaloglossus baeobatrachus. Next base: position 567,391,738 of record NC_134357.1, on the reverse strand, counting down.
TTCTGCAGGCCTGATTACATTAGAGTCCAAGGAGGCCAACTAATATGACACACTGTTACAAACCCTTCCAATTGTGAACGGACAAGTGACCCTAAACTGACAAGCAAGTCTCTAGTAAAAAACAACAATTTCCGTGCTGGAAAAAGTCCAATAGTCTTTAGTTCATGGCCAGCTCCTCACACTCCTCCACCACTTTTTTAACAGGGCAAGCGCTGGGTTCTTCTCTCTGCTTCTTCACTGTCGTCTGCACCGGGGCAGGTGGGGTACTGCTGCAGGCATACCCAGATATTTGCCTACCACTGCCGCACGCTCGATCTCCATGGCCCGCTCTCCTAGCATGGCCAACATCCGCCTCAATTCAGTTGGTTGATTCTCTGTCTTCTGGATGACCGCCCTGGGCTGTGTTCCTTCCATGGAGCTGCGCTCCTTCATATCTGAACTGACCTCCTCCTTTGTGTTCTCTGTCCCAATCGGCCAAGCGTTGTATTAGGGTCGCCCGGTTGTCCTCTGGCAAGCATGCCAGCTCTCTCCCCGAGCAAAGGGCTCTCAGCTTCTTGAGCCTCTTGTAAATGGAGTCTGCCATATTTTCTGACAATAAAGATGGAGGGAAAAGAGCGAAATAGGGACTTAACCAGTAACAAGGAATAAAAGTAATAAGGGAATGTGCTCACCTTATGGGGTTGCGTATCACACAACCAGAAGTAAAGCCTGTAACTAGCTGCTGCACGTGCTGAAGAAGCCAAAGTTCACTCAGGAACACTGTAAATGTGGAACCGTTGCTGCACTGCTGGAGATACGATGCACATCCAGGAGAGGTATAATGCAAAGTGGTTTAGTTCAACATGTTTCGAAGTGTACTCCACTTCTTCATTAGGAAATCCACCAGTATGACAGACAACAACAGTAGCGCAGTCTATAAATAGCTGCTGGTAATTCAAAAAGAGCGCCAAAGGAAACACATGACAGTGAGTCAGAGTTCAAAGGGTTAAAGAGGCACTTGGGATGTACATTGTCTGATACCAATAAAAAAAAACATTTTTCAATATAATTTAATAAACAAAGCACAAGAAAGCATGAAAAAACTATAAAAAGGAGAAGATAACAAAAGAAAAAAAATGGGAAACTAAAAAATTATTTGTATGGAAACACGAAGGAGGACTCGAACCCACCGATGGTCAGTGAGGCATCATCTGAGATGTCTAAACCTTACAGCTTGTCCCTAATAGTGCCAATCAGCCTTTTCTGAGCACAGTTTTTCATGTTTCCTTCATAGCACAAGCTGTAAGGTTCAGCCATCTCAGATGATGCCTCACTGACTATTGGTGGGTTCGAGTCCTCCTTGGTGTGTACAGACAAATAATTTTTTAGTTTCCCTTTTTTTCTTTCTTTTGTTATCTTCTCCTTTTTTTTATTTTTTTAGTCTTTCTTTATGCTTTATAGACTGCACTACTGTTGTTGTCTGTCATACCGGTGGATTTCCTGATGAAGAAGTGGGGTTACACTTCGAAACACATTGAATTAAACCACCTTGCATTATACCTCTCCTGGATGTGTGTCGTATCTCCAGCAGCGCCCTCAGACTTAAGACCCAGCACTGTGCCTTATTTCGGCGATAAGCTTGATGATGCCAGCTCCGAGCCCCCAGCATGACTCCAATTCCAGTCCGAGCCCTGATCTTATTCCCTCTCTCCCACAGCCTTGGGGTGGGCCGCAAAACACAATACAAACGACAGGGACAAGGGAGAACGGAACTTGTACACACTGCACTCAAATAGGAGAGACAATTTGTGTACAGGGAAGTAAAGGAAAGGAAGTAATGAACAACAGGGGAATGCTCACACCACTCAAAAGCGCAGCACGGATCACGATAAACAGGATAACTACCAAGACCGGGATCACCGGAGCTTTTGCTGAAGCTATCATCGGCGTAAACTGTAAGAAAGCTGGGCTTTAAATAGGGAAAAGACAGCTACTTAAGGCAATAAGCAACCTGAGGTCTAGGACCTACTCACAAGTCTGCAGAAATTAACTACTGCAGAGCTGAAGACCAGTGAACCTGAACCAGCCAATGCCTGGCTCTGGCTGAACAATCCAGAAGCCTCAGGTTGCTTGTCAGACTCTGTGGTGTGACTGACGACACCGTGCCAGCAGGTGTGTGCAGAACCAAACATCGCATGACATACTGCTTCGATTTCAAGAATTTAGGCATGTACCCTGACTACAAAAATAAATCCTAGATCAGGTCGGTCCAATTCAGGGTCTGATAAAAAAATGGCCCTTGAATTCAGGGAAGTCATGGACTGCCTTAAGTTTCCAAGTAGTCACATCCACCCCCTTCTTAGATTGTAAAACTACTTACTGACTTACCTAAGGGAAAAGAATTTTAATACATTTATTATAGTACTTGCAAAACAAAAAAAAAAGGTAAAGGCTTTCAGAGATTTGGGTGCACCAAAACCTTAAAGGGTTGTCCCATAAACAAAGTACATTTTAATTAATAAATGTTAGAATAAGAAATTCCACAATCATATTGATGAGCAAAAGGGTAACAATATTTTAAACTTTTGACTTTCAGGCTACATATCTTACCATCCACTACAGCTTCATAAGTGCCCCTCTGGCGTATTAAACACCATTTTCCACTCTTCCCCCTGTCTCACCCGGATCAGATTATGGCCCCTCTAAGTTCAAGTTTAGAGAATCATTTAGCACTGGCAATCTGATAAAATAGGTCAGAAATGCGAGGCAGGGGATATGGAACACAAACAGTTATCTGCTTGAGCTCACGAAAGTCCAGGCACGGCCGTAGTCCACCATTCTTCATTTTAACAAAGAGAAAACCATCAACCACTGGAGATGCGTATCGCCTAATGTGTATGGCAAGCTATAATGTCATGATAACACTGGGATAGCGGTGAACCGGGGCTCCTAAGCTGTCCCTCAAGCCAGGGGGCCATGCTATCCCTAATCTCAGGGATATTCAGGGATACTCCTAAAGGTGGAGATGCCTGAGTCTCCTTCCTGGCTCTGCCCCTGACCAGTCCTAATCTGATTCCCCTCTTCCTCCCCACAAGGAGGGATGGGACAGAGTGTGATGAAATCTACAGATAAAGACAGACAAGAGAAAAAGAAAACTTTGTCACACCGCATGCACACACAAAGGTTAAGACAATAAAAGATTCAGGCGGAAACCCAAGAGAAGGAGGAAAGCTACTACACAACAGGGGTAAACTCCACAATCGCACCAAGCAATAAACACAACTATCTCCAGAAAGTCTGGGATACCACACTTCACAGACTAACAAAGACAAAGTCTAGCTGGCATGGGTGGAAACCTTCAACCAATATAAATAGGATACGAGCAAATGTGATAGGCCTACCCACAATATTTGATCAAAGAAGCAAGCAGATCAGCAGAAATTAACTCTTGCTAGCCTGCTTATGACTCGGCACACAGCAGGTCAGCGCCCTAGTCTACCTGTGTTGAATCCAGAGACCTGAGAAACCATTGGGTGAAGTGTCAGAATCTGCAGTGTGAACAGAGCCCAACGATGCCATGACAGTTGGCGATGTTTGTGCAAAACTCCGTGTGACAGCCTCTACTTACTTGGCTGTGTGTTTTGGGTCATTATCATGCTGTAAGACCCAGCCATGACTCCTCTTCAATGCTCTTACTGAGAGAAGGAGGTTGTTGGCCAAAATCTCACAATATATGACGCCATACATTCTCCCTTAAATATAGTGCAGTCATCCTGTCCCCTTTGCAGAAAATCACTCCCAAAGTATGATGTTTCTACCCCCATACTTCACGGTTGGGACGGTGTTCTTAGGGTTTTACTAATCCTTCTTCCTCCAAACAGGCCTAGACATGTTCTGGAGTTAGCAGGGGACCTTGCTTATTTTGCAGGATTGTAATCCATAACGGCGCAGTGTGTTACTAACTGTAATTGTTGAGACTGTGGTCCCAGCTCTCTTCAGGTCATTGACCAGGTCCTCCCATGTAGTTCTAAACAGATTCCTGACCTATCTCAGAATCATCCTTACCCCACGAGGAGAGATCTTGCATGAAGCCCACAAACAGAGTAAAGGGGGCTTTACATGCTACGATATCGTTAATGAATTATCGTCGGGGTCACGTTGTTTGTGACGCACATCCGGCGTCATTAACGATATCACAGCGTGTAACACTTACCAGCGACCTTAACCGACCTCAAAAGTGGTGAAAATCGTTCACCATGGAGAGGTCATCCTAAAACCAAAAATCGTTAATGGTTGATTATCGATGTTGTTCGTCGTTCCTGCGGGAGCACACATCGCTGTGTGTGACGCCGCAGGAGCGAGGAACATTAGCTTACCTGCCTCCACCGGCAATGCGGAAGGAAGGAGGTGGGCGGGATGTTTACGTCCCGCTCATCTCCGCCCCTCCGCTTCTATTGGCCGACCGCTTAGTGACGTAGCGGTGACGTCGCTGTGACGCCAAACGCACCTCCCCCTTGAGGGAGGGATTGTTCGGCAGTCACAGCATCGCCACTGACCAGCTAAGCGCGTGTGACGCTGCCGTAGCGATAACGTTTGCTGCGGCAGCGACCATACGATATTGCATGCACGACGGGGGCGGGTGCTTTCGCGCTCGATATCGCTAGCAATTGCTAGCAATATCGTAGCGTGTAAAGCCCCCTTAAGATTGACAGTCATTGTGTTTCTTCCATTTTCTAATAATTGCGCCAACAGTTGTTGCCTTCTCACCAAGCTGCTTGCCTATTGTCCTGTAGCCCAACCCAGCCTTCTGCAGGTCTACAATTTTGTTCTTGGTGTCCTTAGACAACTCTTTGGTCTTGGCCACGGTGGAGAGGTAGGAGTCTGATTTATTGAGTGTGTGGACAGGTGTATTTTATACAGGTACTAAATTCAGACAGGTGCAATTAATACAGGTAATGAGTGCACACACAGCTTCACTCCGTATACGATGTACACACACGGCTCCACTTCGTACAGGTCGTACACCTCATCCAGCACTATGACATCCAGCACGGCAGAGTCCTGCATACACTGAGGAGCTGATCATGTGACCCTGACTCCTCCCCTCCATGTGACATCATCACAGGTCCTGGAAGCACAGAGCAGCCATATATCTAGTGTGCGGCTCTACTGGTGGAGGTAAGTGGAGAGTTTCTGTTATTGACTGTGCCTTTTTAAAAAAAAAAATACAAAAAATAAAAATCGTGACACAAACAAACTGTATATATTTTCTATATATGATAATAAAACTTATGTTTACATATAAAACCATTATACATGTAAAATATCACTGATCAGCACCCAGTATACCCATAATACTATAATATAATGCAAATAAACCCGCCACTCCATGACCACTGCCATTACAGCCATAGAATGATCATATAGTGGTTGGGTACAGCACCGTGCAGACTATCAGCGAGTGCTGTACAGAACAGCCCAGTGACTCACACGTTACGTTTTGTCTAATTGTAGTTGTTCGTTTTCCTCTCTCCATTCTGCCCAGACCACCACGATGACTTCTTCAATCCACATCTCATCTTTGCAGAACGCGACATGTAAACATCTGTGGCTCATCATCACTTTTCAAACACCTTTTGCAATTTTCCCCACTTTCTTTTACTGCTATAACCATCCATAGTTCCATAGTGCCTTAGACAATAATTATTCCCCCCAATATTGCCATAAAGAGTAATAGTTATCGACTTTGTTTCCCCCACAGTAGTAGTGCCCCTTCGATGACTCCACACACTAATAGTGTCCCCTTTGTGCATTCACTTTGCAAAAATTCCCTCTATGTTCCCCCACAGGATATTAATGTAGCCCATTATGGTCTCGTTAAGTTTCCAAACACACAGACAGGACATGTGAGCCCCCACACAATGATAAAGCTCTCTTTACCCCCACACACTGTAATAATTCCTCTCATGTGCCCCTACATAGTATTAATGCCCCCTTTGTGCTCACATGCAATAATAATCTGTCTCTGCATCTGAGTTTATGTATTACTCCCATTACACCAACTGACCTCTGACAACTCTACTAATTGTATTTTTACACAGGATGTTTAGGATGTTCCATCAGCTCATCTTCCCATTCAGGTCCCTACAATAGCAGATCCTCTCAGTGGAGATCTTCTATAGAAGAGAATTCTCCTGATTGCCCCATGAAGGATGGATATGGACAGGGACAAGATGGCGGAGAGGATATTACACCTCACCCTAGAGATCCTCTTCCGGCTTACTGGAGAGGTGAGAGATTCTGATGACGTCACATTACACCATTCTTATCTATGGGAATAACAGATGGACAGAACTGGAGAGGTGAGGACTCTGGAAATGTCTGTAGTGAGATTTCTTACTGTGTCTCTCCATAACCAGGATTACACAGTAGTGAAGAAGACCTCTAGTGAGCGCTGTCAGGCCCCTGTGTCTGAGGGATGGGGAAGACCCCTGAGTCCAATCACGGGGCCTCCACCTCACCCCCGGATACATGAGGACATCAATGACCAGAAGATCCTAGAACTCACCTACAAGATGATTGAGCTGCTGACTGGAGAGGTGACACTGCTGGGAATGCTGGGACATTATACAGTAACGCTATGAAGGGATCGGGGGTGACGGTATCATTGTATGTGTCAGGTTCCTATAAGGTGTCAGGACGTCACCGTCTATTTCTCCATGGAGGAGTGGGAGTATTTAGAAGGACACAAAGATCTGTACAAGGACGTCATGATGGAGGTTCCCCAGCCCCTCACATCACCAGGTAATAGACAGGACTAAATACACACGGCCTATAATTATCTGTATGTAAGGAATGAATTCAGCCCCTGTATGTGTCTCCTCCAGGTCTATCCAGTAAGAGGACAACACCAGAGAGATGTCCCCGTCCTCTTCTCCCACAGGACTGTAAACAAGAAGACCCCGATGTTCCTCAGGATCATCAGGTAGATGGAGAGAAGGTGACATGAAATCTCCCTATGATGTGTAGACGGCTGTGAAGGTCTTGTGCTCAGTCTTGTTTTATCCTCCAGTATTATATGTGTTATACTTGTGTAATGAGAGCGGTGGAGATGGCAGGATTAGAGCTGATCATAGATGGGACTTCTCCATCTGTCTGTGACTTTTACAATATTTGTTTCAAGGGGAAGATCTGCCCCATATTAATACTACAGAGACATATGTGAGGGGTGATGAGCGGAGTAAAGAGGAGATTCCTACAGATAACCGCCCAGGTGAGTAGTGAGTGACCAGGACTTTACCTGAACTTGATCCCAGAGCCTGAACCTCATTGGAATTCACTGATTGGGCAGTTCGGCTCTGCGGCCACATTCAGCCAGCCATAAACAGAGCATTTCTGGAGGTGGGGGATGGGGGGGAAGAGACGTTGTTTTTACCCCCAGCAAGTGGCTTGCATTGGGCCAATCACCGAGCGGACACGAGGACAGCGATGCTCGATCCAGTGGTTAGCATCCGAACTCAAATACAGATTTTTTTTTTTTGTTGTTCATTTTGGGTTCGCTCATTTCTATTCATTATAGCTTACAAAAAACACAGCACAAATAGAAAACTGATAGGAATCATTAAAAAAAATGTCCAGCACAACACTTTGGCCCAGTATTCCCCATGTGTTTTCTATGCATCCCGACAGCCCATCATTTCCTGATTTCTAAAGTTTTGTGTTACGTCTCTTAGGTTCTTTGCGCTGTCGGCTTTTAGCTATTTTTCCTCCTTAGCACCCTGATTTCCCATGCTCTGCTAGACATCTCTCTGTTATATATCTTTACCTCAGCACCCAGCTTTCCCTTGATATCACAGCATGGAAAAGCTGAGTGCTGAGGGAAAGATGTTTAGCAGAGTATGGGAAAGCTGGGTGCTGAGGGAAAGAGCCTTGTTCACCCAGCTTTTCCATCCAATGCTTGAATCTTTGTCCCCATCCTTGTATATTTGTCCCCATCTTGGTACATATGATCCCCATCACACCTCAAACTTTAAAAAAAATATAACAATTATACTCACCTTCCCTCTGCTGCCCTGATGCTTGGTGTTCTTTTCTGATACAGTTTTTCCACATACACTCATATATCCCTACAGAGAAACACACCCTGTATACTGTTCATACACTATTGGAAGAAGGAAAATATTCCAGCAAACAGGTTCAAAAAGTTAATTAAAAAATACAAACTTTTATTCCATGGTGATTAAAAAAAAATCCCTCTTGATATCACGATGACCAAACAAATACTGTTACAGACATAGTATACTGTGCACAATATTACATTTACTGTATACCATATACACACTTACTGTATATACAATGCAAACTATTATATACATTATATGCCAACTTCTATACACTATATACTACCCACATACACACTATATACTACCTACAAGCAATTTCATACACACTATATACTACCTACATACACACTTATACACTCTATATTCTACCTACATACACACTCATATACACTCATACACACTATATACTACTGTTACGTCCGGGTGGTGGAAACTCTGGACCGTACACCGGTTTCCCCTGAGGAGGCAGCCAGGCCGGTCACCCCGCCAGAGGGTCTTGATGCACGGCAGCCGAAGCACTATTGGTAGCCAGACAGTCCGTAGGGGAGCTGGAAAGGTAGATGTTGCTGAACACACGGAGTTCTGGACGGTAGTCCGGGTGACGAGGCTCAGGGTCCAAGGCCGGGTTGAAGGGTCAGGCGGGATCCGGAACCTGCTGAGTGATGAGACGGGTCACCCAACGGGGCCAGGGACTGGAGACTGGCGGAGCTGCAGAGGTGGTGGAACATCCGCCGTAGTCACCGTCAGGAATGGGCGTGGTTCGGAGCGGCTGGCGTGGCAGGACAGGCTCTGCGAGACAGGCAGGATTAATTACAGGGCAAAGCAATACGGGGACCTGAACTCCTAGCTTACTAAACACGTAGAACAGGCCCCGCCCACCAGGAAAGAGAATCCTAATATACCCTGTACCTGTCTATGCAATTTCCTGTTTCTAGGTGCTGGCCCTTTAAGAAAGGGTCAATGACCGCGCACGCGCCCTAATGCGCATGCGCGAGGCCCGTGTACCAGAAGCCAGTCCAGGGAGCGGTGCAGAGGAAGCAGGAGTGCCCGGCTGAGTGTCCCACGTCGCAGAGGAGCGCCGGGAGCGGGGAGCTGGATGCATGGAGGGCGCAGGCAAGGAAGAGGAGGCCGGGACCGGAGTGGTGAGCAGGGGACGCCGCCGGGGAGCGGGAAGCGGGCCATGGGGACCGGAGAGCGGGGCACGGGGACCGGGAAGCGTGACAACTACCCACATACACACTGATATATACCATATACTACCCACATGCACAATGATATACACTATATACTATCCACAAACACACTCATATACACCATATACTACTCACATACACACTGATATACACTATATACTGCATACACACTATTACATGTACTTACCTATGATGAAGTCAGTCTCCAGGAGCAGCGGGGCCTTTACATCCCTGCCCCATCATAGGGCAGCAGCCATGACCAGTGAAGTCTCTGGTCTGCAGGAAATGGAGGGCATAGCACAGAGCACGACTCGGAGCTGAGTTGCCCCTGTCACAGGACCATTCGGCTGCTACAGCTGCCATGTCCTCCTCCATCTCCCTCTGCTCCCAGTCCCGACTGCTTCTAGTGACAAGAGGGAGGGAGAGGAAGGAGCTACACTGACCATTAGGTTCTCTGAAGCTCACGATGGCAGCAGTACCAAACTGCACACACCGTAGAAGACGGCGACGCGGCAGGGCAAGCGAGTCCCAGGTCACAGGCAGGAAGAGGTTGGAGGGGGAGGAGCCAAACACTGCCCAGCCACTTGTATTAAAACTAGTACAGGAATAGCACAGCTCCTCTCCCACTGAGCGGAGCCGGCTGCTCCCCTGCAGGGCAGCCCCTCACCTGATGGCCCCGGTCGCACTTGTGACCTCTGCGACCACGGTTATTATGCCCCTGCTATCAGATGAGGTTGCAGTGCTGTTGTGAGCTGGATTAACTTTTTTCACTGACTTAGGGGAGGGTTTCTACAGCTTCAGTACTCATTCGGGGAAAATATTTATTCCGTCTATTGTAAGTGCTGCCCACTGTTGAGAGAGGTGTGTGGTTATGTCAGCACAGAAGCTCCCCTGACAGTTGAGATACAGAGACAGAATATTTTTTTCTCTGAATGACCACTTGGACACCTGCTGATCTGGGAAGCTGTAGAAATTCTTCCCATTGTGGTTAGTCAGTGAATATATTTTTTCCGTCTCATGTCAGTGCTGCTCTTCGACTCAGAGAGGTTTGTGTGCTTATGACAGCACCTTACTCCCCTTAAGGGTGCTTTACACGCTGCAGCATCGCTAACGATATATCGTCGGGGTCACGGTGTTTGTGACGCACATCCGTCGTCGTTAGCGACATCGCAGCGTGTGACAGCTAGGAGCGACGATCAACGATTGCAAAAACGGCAAAAATTGTTGATCGTTGACACGTCGCTCCTAATCATAATGTCGTTGGTGTTTCATTCTGCAGGTTGTTCGTCGTTCCTGCGGCACCACACATCGCTGTGGGTGACACCGTAGGAACGACAAACATCATCCTACCTGCATCCACCGGAAAGGAGGAAGGAAGGAGGTGGGCGGCATGTTCTGGCCGCTCATCTCCCCTCCTCTTCTATTGGGCAGCCGTTTTGTGACACCGCTGTGACGCACCTCCCCCTTGAAGGAGGGATTGTTCAGCGGTCACAGCAACGTCGCTGAACAGCTATGTGCGTATGACGCTGCCATAGCGATATTGTTTCCAACGGCAGCGATCACAACATGTCGCACGAACGACGGGGGCGGGTGCTATCGCTCGCGACATCGCTAGCAATCGCTAGCGATGTCGCAGCGTGTAAAGCACCCTTTACAGTTGAGATATGGAGACAGAATAAATCTTTTCACTCAGTAAGGCCCGTTTCACACGTCAGTGAAAAACACTGACGTTCTTCACTGACGTGTAAAACACGCACATGTCCCTCCGTGTTCCGTGATTCACGTCACACGTGGGTTGTCCATGTGCAATCCGTGATTGCATATGGACATTACTCACCTGCCTTCACTGCTGCTGTCCATGGTGCTGATCTCCTCGGGTCTCAAGCGTCCGCCCACCGCTCTCAGCTCCTACTTCCTGGTCGGCTGTTCCTGCTCTCATGAATATTCATGAGCCAGGCAGGAGCTGCCGAGAACAGAGGCTTCACAGCGAATCGCAGGCAAGGTAAGTTTAAAATATTTAATATTTAATATGTCCGTGATTTTCTGGTACGTGTTTCACTGATCACACACGGATCACACCATAGTGTGGTCCGTGGGTCATCAGTAATGCCAGAAAAAACTGACTTTTCTCCGTGCAGAATCACGGCCACGGGTGTACGTTGCACGGAGACAAGTTCAGTGAAAAATCACTGATGTGTGAGCAGACCCATTGATTATAATGGGTCTGCGTATGTCAGGGATTCTGGTACGTATAAAAAAAAGCACAAACATACCAGAATCACTGACGTGTGAAAGGGGCCTAAGGATGTAGACATCTTCTGCTGATAACTGAAGGTGAAATCCCTTCCTCTTGTGCTCAGTCAGTGAAAAGATTCATGTCAGTGCTGCTCTTCAGCTCAGAGAGGTTTGTGTCCTTATAACAGAATGATAACTCCTCTGACAGTTAAGATATGGAGTCGTAATACATTTTTTCCCTGAATGAGCATGACACCTTCTGCTGATCACTGAATCTGAATAAACCCTTCCCCTTGTGCTCAGTAAGTGAAAACATTTATTCCGTATCATGTCAGAACTCCTCTATGGCTTAAAGAGGTTTGTGTGCTTATGACAGCACGTTAACTCCTCTGACAGTTGAGATACGGAGATGGAATAAATCTTTCCACTGAATGAGCATTACACTTGCTGATCATTGAATCTGAAGAAACCCTTCCCCTTGTGCTCAGTCAGTGAAAAGATTTATTCCGTCTCATGTCAGTGCTGCTCTTCGACTCAGAGAGGTTTGTGTGCTTATAGCGGGCTTTACACGCTACGATACATCTAACGAGATGTCGGCAGGGTTACGTCGTAAGTGACGCACATCCGGCATCGTTAGTGATATCGTAGCGTGTGACAGCTATGAACGAGCAGAAATACTCACCTTCTCGTTCATCGTTGACACGTCGCTCATTTTCTAAAAATTGAACGTCCTGTTGTTCATTGTTCCCGAGGCAGCACACATCGCTCCGTGTGACACCCCGGGAACGATGAACTGCAGCTTACCTGCGGCTGCCGGCAATGCTGAAGGAAGGAGGTGGGCGGGATGTTTACAACCCGCTCATCTCCGCCCCTCTGCTTCGATTGGCTGGCCGCTGTGTGACGTCGCTGTGATGCCGAACGTCCCTCCCCCTTCAGGAAGTGGATGTTCGCTGCCCACAGCGAGGTCGTTTGGAAAGTAAGTACGTGTGATGGGGGTTACAACATTGTGCCACACGGGCAAGAAATTGCCCGTGCCGCACAGATGATGGGGGCGGGTGCGATCGCAAATGCGATCGCACAATAAATTGTAACGTGTAAAGCAGGCTTATGACAGCACGTTAACTCCCCTAACAGTTTAGATATTGACACGGAATAAATCTTTTAACTGAATGAGCAAGTAGACACCTTCTACTGATCATTGAAGGTGAAAAATCCTATTTATTGTGCTCAATCAGTGAAAAGATTTATTCTGTCTCATGTCAGTGCTGTTCTTCAGCTCAGAGTGGTTTGTGTGCTTACGACAGCATGTTAACTCCTCTGACAGTTGAGATATGGAGACAGAATAAATCGTTTTACTAAATGAGCATGCAGACACCATCTGCTGATCACTGAAGCTGAAAACAACCCTGATCGTTGTGCTCAGGCAGTGAAAAAATGTTATTCGTTTCAAGCAAGAAAATAGCCAGTGGCCTAGCATTGCGTTCTAGTGCTTGTTTTAAGGTCAATTATCATTTAGACATCTGTGATTTTTTTGTGTGTCAGTTTGATCATCAGTGATTTTCACGTTTGAAAAAAGCAATTGCAAATCTTCACCTATCTATTATAATGTTAATGAAAGATGCCATCCGTGAATTTCACAAACCTATCATTTTGACCCATGTCTCTGAACAAAAACAGGAATTTTTTTTCCTAGCAGACACACGGTCTGCAAAAAAAACACAGGCATGTGAATAGCACCATAGATTTTAATGGGTACGTGCTGGGTCCATGAAGATCTTGGCTATAATATGTGCGTAATTCACACATGTCTGAATGAGGACTTTGTGATTGATTGTGTCTGAATGATTATTTAAAAAGATAATTTTGCTGCACACCTTGTATTTTGTATGATCATTTTTAGATATAAACGACATAACATATCAGTATAAATGTTATGTCTCATTATTAGAAACTGATAAAATATTTTTTTTTTTTTTTACAGACTACCATCCTAGGAGCTCAGAGGGACATTGGATACGTTTAGATTGGAAAGCAGGTGATGGTGGTATCATACAAGATCTATACGGAGAGTATGTCATAACTCCAAATCTAGCTCTTCACAGCAAAGACCTATCATTTGAGCCTTTTGAAAAGGTCCTATCTTCTGAATCATCACAGAATGTCAAGAAAAATAAACGTCATAGAAGAGGTGAAATAAAGCCAAATGGTCACAAAGGGAAGAAAACACATTCATGTTCAGAATGTGGAAAATGTTTTGACCGGATATCAAAACTTATTATACATAAGAATAGTCACACAGGGGAGAAGCCACTTTCTTGTGAAGAATGTGGGAAATGTTTTAGAGAGAAATCAGATCTTTTTAGTCATCAGAGAACTCACACAGGGGAAAAGCCGTTCTCATGTTCATAATGTGGGAAATGTTTTAATAAGAAAACAAATCTTGTTAGACATCAGTGGGTTCACACAGGAGTGAAGCCATTTTCATGTTTAGAATGTGGGACAGTTTTTACCGCTAAATCATCTCTCATTGAACATCAAAATATTCACACAGGAGCGAAACCATTTTCATGTTTAGAATGTGGGAAATGTTATAGCTCAAAGTCAATTCTTGTTAAGCATCAGAGAATTCACACAGGGGAAAAGCCGTTTTTATGTTCAGAGTGTGGAGAATTTTTCAACCAAAAATCATGCCTTCTTTCACATCTGAGAATTCACTCAGGAGCAAAACCGTATTTATGTTCAGAATGTGGGAAATGTTATACGTCGAAGTCAATTCTTGTTAAACATCAGAGAATTCACACAGGAAAGTCACATTCATGTTCAGTCTGTGGGACACTTTTTATCTATAAATCATCTCTTATTACACATCAAAGTATTCACACAGGGGTGAAGCCATTTTCATGTACAGAATGTGGAAAATGTTTTAGCCAGAATTCATATCTTATTAGACATCAAAGAACTCACATAGGGGAGAAGCCATTTTCATGCCCAGAATGTGAGAAATGTTTTACCAAGAAATCTAGTCTCAATAACCATCAAAAAACTCACACAGAACAGAAGTCACTTTAATATACCATACTGTATGCATAAAGTGTTATTTTTAATGTTAAAGATTTTAATTTTTTACAACACCATGCATAGTTATGTTATATAAA